>NW_027507903.1:442961398-443028898 GCF_037356315.1 Lithobates pipiens
ACCTGAAACCTCATCCTCACCATCGCACCTCATGACCATGCAGCCCTACCCACCTGACCAAGGATGTTTCAATTGTGGGGAACAGGGACATTGGAAATCACAGTGCCCATATAGACAGAGGGCGAGCTATCCAAGGGGCAGGGGAAGGGGGTACAATGCTGCTAATCGCCCCCCCCCCCCACACTACAAGGTACCCCCAATATCCGCCACCTCCCCAAACACCATCTCAAAACCATGCGCTTGCACAGCCACCCTACACCCCAACCTCTAACAGACCTCCCCCTCGAATCCCCATGCAGTGGCCGTCTACCCGACAAACACACCCCCAATAGGGATGCCTAGAGTATGTCCCTTCCCTCAGTCTGGTGTGCCACAACCTATCATGGAAGAGTCTACCACAAGTTATATTACGCGCAGACAACCGCATAGTGTGTTTCCTGCTTGATTCAGGTGCCACTTTTAGCTCATTAAATGATGAGAGGTATGACACACCACTGTGTACTGAGGGACACTCTATTGGAATAAATGGGACATCGGTTACTCATTCCGTCACCCCGCCTTTACCAGTCTCTACCCCGGATGGACTAGAGCTATGTATGCAGAGTTTCGCTGTCCTGACTTCCTGTCCAGTGTCCCTAATGGGCAGAGATTTACTATCCCAGTTGAACATTACCATTAAGTTTGACAAAGACGGCTCCCTCACTGCGAGTTCCCCTCTGTGACTTACACAGCCCAAAAAGACATGCACACAGGAGTTTCTTTCTAATGATACCTTCCTCCCTTGACCATCACACAATTTGGGCAGAAAACAAAGGTAGTGTGGGCTTTATTAATTGCACACCATATGCACCCCAAAATGCGATCAGATGCGGGGATACAATATCAAAAACAGTATCCCCTACCCCCAGAGAAAGTCAAAGGCATCTCCCCTCAAATTAATGATTACATATCAAAAGGTATCCTGAAACCAATCATCAGTCCCTGGAACACGCCCATTTACCCCGTAAAAAAGGCCAGTGGGGAGTGGAGACTTGTACAAGACCTAAGGGCAGTTAACAAACAAGTGATTCCACTTCCGCCCCTAGTCTCAGACATCACTTTTATCTTCTCATGTATACCGGCAGATTCTCTATGCTACACAGTGATTGATTTAGCAAATGCCTTCTTTAGCATTCCCATTGCGGAAGGGGCCCAGCCTATGTTTGCCTTCTCCTGGACGGAGGGCCAGTTGACGGGTCAGTTAACCTGGACACGCCTGCCTCAGGGGTATGTTGATAGTCCTGCTGCCTTCTCTATGGTACTCAATGAGACTGTCAAATCTTGGACGCCTGAGCGAGGGTCGGTGCTAATACAGTATGTGGACGACTTGCTCTTGGGCAGTCGCACTGCTGAAGATTGTGCGGTCGATTCCACATCTCTGTTGAACCATCTAGCCCACATCGGGCATTTAGCATCCAGAAAGAAGATACAGTGGTGTATGCCACAAGTGGAATACTTGGGGTGCATACTGAAAGGGGGGACAAGGATGGTCTACCCCAAACGCGCCGCAGCCCTACAAACTCTGAGCCCCCCAAAAGACAAGGCAGCCCTGCTCTCATTCTTGGGCGCTGTGGTGTATTGCCGCCAGTGGATCCCCGACTGTTCTCATTATGATGGCATACTAAGAGGCCACCGCCTCAACAGCCCCTAGGCAGGTTGATTGGACAGAGGAACAGCTTAAAGCCTTCCAGGCCCTATTGAACAGTTTGTCATGTGCACCCGCCCTGGGGTTGGTAGACTATGGTAAAGCTTTTCAACTATACTGTGTAGTCTCGGGGACCTCTTTTGCCGCGGTTTTGACACAACAGCATGGAACAGGCTACCGCCCTGTCTCCTACCTATCTAAAAAACTCCCCCTTCAGGTTCAAGGCATGCCATCATGCCTTCAGAATTTAGCCGCCTGTGCTATGGCCGTACAAGATGCCAACAAGATGGTCTTGGGACACCCGATGACGCTTTACACCACACATTCTGTCACCCACCTCATACAGAACATGAACACCCAACACATGACCTCACAAAGACTCAGTGGATATGAGATTTCCCTCATGAACACAGACAATCTGTCTCTCAAATATGTTCCCGCCAACAACCCTGCCGTACGTCTCTTGCACTCCATGTTACGCCTACCACGAGACCCAGACCAGTTTCATGACTGTATAACACGAGTGGAGTCTATCACATCACCAAGACCAGACCTCACCGACGTACCGATTACCAATGCAGACGATGTTTTTGTGGACGGTAGTTGCTCCCGTCCCTCCGATTCCACCTTCCAAACAGGATATGCAATAGTCCAGTTGCCAAACAAGGTATTAGAAGCCAAACCACTGACCCCCTCTTCGGCTCAGGTGGCTGAACTAGAAGCCCTCACCAGGGCCTGCATTTTATTTACAGATAAGAAGGTGAACATTTACACAGACAGTAGATATGCATTTGGGGTGGTGCATGACTTCGGAGTAATATGGGCTAAAAGAGGTTTTAAAACAGCGGATAATAAACCTATTTCCAATGCTACCCAGATTCAGGCACTTCTTCGGGCTATTTTGCTCCCAAAAGAGGTGGCAATAATTAAAGTAAAAGCACATTCTTCAGATAATAGCAGACTTTCCAAGGGAAATGCCTTAGCTGACCGAGAAGCGAAAAAGGCAGCCCAGTCCTCCACCCAGGAGCCCACCCCCACGTCCATGTACTTTAAGGATCATTTCACCTGTCCTAACTTTAAATCTGTAGTGGCACAAATGCAATCATTAGCCACTGAGGAAGATGTCTTGTATTGGGTGAAGGCTGGCTTGACCACAGACCCAGAGGGTCTGTGGTCAAAAGAGGGGAAGATATTGGGAATACCTGAGGCAAGCAGTATTCTAATTCTCTCCTACCTTCATGGTCCAGGACACATAGGTGCTGTCCCTTTAGCCACTATGTACACCAAATCTTTCTGCACACACGCCTTGAACAAACAAGTCAAACTCCTGACCACAAGTTGCCTTACCTGTGCTCAAAACAATGTGCAGGGCAAACGGCATGGCCTACATGGTCATCTACCCCCACCAATAGGTCTCCTTACAGATTTACAAGTAGACTTCACACACATGCCAAAACAAAAGGGGAACCTAAAATTCCTGTGCGTTGTCATAGATAAATTTTCAGGCTGGGTTGAAGCCACTCCCTGTGCAGGTGAGACAGCCAATATAGCAGCAAAATGCTTGCTGAATAACTGGATTTGTAGGTTTGGCATACCAACATCTATTTGGTCAGATAGGGGACCTGCATTCAGCTCCTCCGTTACCCAGGCTGTGGCTAAATTGTTAGGGCTGCAATGGAAACTACACATCCCCTATCACCCTCAAAGTGCAGGGGTAGTGGAAAGAATGAATAGAAATATAAAGGATAAATTGAAAAAGGCCACAGGGGGCACAATGAAGGGATGGCTTGATCACCTCCCTTCTGTGCTATTCCAGATTAGGACGGCACCTCACGCCAGAACGAAACTTTCACCTTTTGAAATTTTGATGGGAGTCCCCGCAAACATAGAACTACCCCCATTAGACCAAGACACTGATATTGACATTTATTCCCAACAGGAAATGTACGTGAAAAACCTGGTAAGTATGCTTCATGAAATGAACGAACAAGTTTCTGTCACCTTCTCTCCTCTCTCCACAGAGCCAACACACCCCTTCATCCCAGGAGATCAAGTGCTAGTCAAGCAACTGGCCCACAAAAAAGAGGATCGGACCAATCTACTCTGGACCTTGGAAGGTTGAAAAGGTGTCCAGAACTGCGGTCCTGACTGACCAAGGAAACACCTGGATCCACGGCAGCAGGCTGAAAAAGTGCCCACCGCTTCCCACAACCCCCGACCCCCCACCTATTGAAGGAGAACCCGACCCACCCGAACAGCTACCGGAACTGCAAGAGATTCAGGAAGGCATTGGACAATTAACCCTTGAAACCCTACATGATAGCGAGGAGGAAGGACAAGCATAAGAACTTGTAGAAATGTTTTTACCTTCAGTGTCAGGGAAGGCTGTATGCCTTTGGGGTAGTCTGGTACTACTTGTATTCCTGCCCACATGGTTTATAGCCAACTGTATATATCATCCAAAAGACTTAGGTCTATTAAAAGGGATATGTGGACCACCTAAGATGAATAATACCCCCGGCCAAAGACATAGCAGAAGTATTGTACCCGTTAATGAGTCACCTAAGGGACTGACTGACAAGATGTTACTACTAAAATTCAAATATAGCTATGCTCAAAAATCCGGTTTTGAGAAATGCTGGATCTGCAGCAAGCTACATCCCAGTACAGCTAGAATCCCTCTCATGGCAGTCCCCTTGAATTTTACCCCCCTCCTTAATGGAACACCCCCTATTGTCCTAACGAATGTTACTAGGACCCTTCCAAATAAAACCCTCACTTTCCAAATTATAGGTAGAAGCCACTTCCCAGACTGGTGTTTCCAACTGGGAAACACCACAGATGGAGCCGAGGTTTGCAAACAAGCAAAACGTAACATTTCAATGACATCGCTTAACAGTCCTTCTTTCTTCCATACTTCAGATCCCACCCTAAATGCCACCTTTTTAGACTTTCTTAGCTCCAGTACCAAGTCTACAATACACCAATTAATGTCAATTCTGATGCTCTCTGGCCTTTCTGATACTCTTAGGAACGTGTTCCATAAACGGCCCCTAGCTCTAGGAAATACCATATATATATGCTGCGGCAAACTCTGTCACCCCTGGATCCCAACCAAACCCCAGGGGTGGTGTTACCTTGCAGCCCTGGTTCCTATCATGGGGGTATTAGGGGATAACAAGGGAAGTCACCTCCTTGAAGCTAGCATGCATCCTAGATATCCCCTTAGACACCGTAATAAACGAGAATTGTTTTTAGAAAAAGATATGGCCTGGGCATGGTTCCCTTCCTGGACAGGATGGGGAATTGACCTAATGAAAAGATTAAATAATTACACTGGCATAATTGATGAGATTCTGGAGGAAAATTCTGATGACATAACCAAACTAAATCTAGAAACTAGGGCAATTAGGAAGCAACTAGAACTACATGAGTTGGCCATAGAAAGTATGAGTGCAGCCCTTACTTGCCTCTGTGAGACTACTGAGGATTATGAGTGCTGTACCTGGATTCATAATACCAGCATCGAAGTCCCAGACTACTATGACGTTATTGCCCAACACAGGGAAGAGGTAAATAAACTACAGAAAGAGGCAAGAAATATAGGAAAAAACTGGGATCCATTCTCGAGCAGTTTTAGTTTTGGGGATTAATATCTTGGCTCCGAAATACTGCCATGACAATTGCCACTGTGATTCTCTTCATTATATTTTTATATGCCTGTTATAAGATAATCAAATGTTTATGTAAAAAGGGAAACACGGCCGCTCCGGAGGATCTGAAACTCCCTTCCATTGTTAAAGGTCCAACGGTATGGTATAAAAACCAAGAGCACGAGGGTTTGGAGTATGAAGCCTGTGCTATTAAATTAGAAAAGGAATGATCATTATGTAAATCACAGAATGATCAAAGGGAGGATTATAAGGGAATACCTATTGAGGTTACCAAAAGATGTACTAAGTCAAAGGTCTAAGATAATATGCTTAGGCGTGCATTTCAATAGGTTCAGAATTAAGATGCAAGATGTTGACATATCAGGAAACATCTGTCTGTGGTAAGAGGCACAGGGATAGATAGGACTGGTTACGCAAGAATATGGTCAGTCAGCAGATGCTGAAAAGGCAAAATAACTATCAGAAGATTGTATTTAACCTTTGACTTACATAATGTCATGAGTTTAAGAAAATTGTTGATGTATGTGTAAAATCCACCCTATGGGCCCCTTACAGGGCAGGGCTTTGTAAATTACCACATAAAAGACGGTCCACTCTCCATTAAACCCTGTAATCAGTTACCACGTACCCACGAGTATGTGTATTTGATTAACCGCTGGCGTTTGGGACCTCCATTGAGCCACTCCAGCCTAGGCTATCCAGGGGAATCTAGAAGACGAACACCTTACAACTAGTCTATAACTTTTCTCTCAGAATCCGTAATTGCCATCAGTGATGGCCACTCCATTAGGGACACAGGGACGCCTTCCCCCGATCCATGCACCCGGCCCCTAATCTACATGCAAGGCACCGGACGCATGAATTCCAATGTTTTTTTTTTCTTTTTTTCTTTTTCGAAGCACATGATTAGAGCCTGAGGCTCTAACTGGCTTTAAAAAAGGGTGGGCTTGGGGCACAGAGCACTGTGCCCTGAGCCCACCCACTTGTGTGACAATAGCAAATTAATACTTACTATTGTCTTCCTGCTCCTCCTCCCAGCCAAGCAGAAAGCGGGTCCTGAGACCCGATTGGCCGAGAGGAGAAGTGAGCCTGACCATGTGAGTACAACCTGTGGTGGAAAGGGGGGGGGGGTCGTCTGGTTTGTTTAAAGCCCCCCCCCCCCCTCCAGCCGCCACTGAATGCCATGTTTTCCATAGTTAGTTATCAAAAATCTAATTTGCATTCCCTTTGACAGAACAGCAAAAACAGGTTATTTGCAACCGATTTATGTATTAGCATGCTTAAGATAGGGAAATTTGTTGTAAGAATTAAATGCATATACATTCACACATTTAATATTTTTTTCTGAACTCTTCATTGTGTAGTATTTTACAAGGATCAATTTCATCTATTGTTAATGGTAAAAATCAAGAAGCTTTTAAATAATTTTGTTGATTTACCTGCAAAAACCTTTGATACACATGTCTCCAAAGTGGAAATTATTAGTGACATTTGGCAAAAAGGTTTGGTGTTGTCATAGCAAAGGCAGCAGCTTGAGGAATTAAAGAGTGAATGCCACAAAGCAGATTAAATATCTAATGCTGGGGATGAATTTCCAAATCATATTTCCTTGTTTAAACGTGATATGATTAACCCTTCCTCTTGCAGATATTCTAGATTACAGTGATCAAACTACAGTATAGATATTGTCAATCAAGCATCTGTTTTGGTGCTTTACAGCTACTCTATTGATTAATGATTTATTTAGGCCGAGATTATAATTGGCAAATGAATTAGGATAAAATAAATGTAAATACATTTTAAATGGCACAGGTCTCAGTACTGGAATTTTCCTAGGGCCTTTTTAAAAGTGCTGCATCGGTCCTTATCTTTTCTAGTTATGGTATGCTTTCATCTAAACATGTTTTTTTATTTTTTTTTATTTTATACTATTTAAATGATGTGTGAAATTATGTGAAAGTATATGTATACTCAAAAACCTGCTTTTTTCACCTTGGATAGAGTATAAAAGAGTTAAAACCATGTCAAGTTTTTTTTTCCCTTTGTCTCCATTGGGGAAATTCACTCACTCTTTTTGTTCCTGTGGCTAACATATCCAAAAGAGAAAATTATGGGAAATTTAAAACGTTTCCATTTTCACCAGAACAAGGGGCGATCTTTGGGTTCTGTGCTACCATAGATTTGGGCCGAACCCTGCGTGTTTGCTACTTGGAGTGAAATAATGTAAAAATTATAATAGAAACCATAATGTACCACCTAGACTTAAAACATAAAGTGGAGCTAAAGGTAAAATTATTATTTTTTTTTTTCATTTTAGATTTAAAGTGGTTGTATACTCTTTTTTTTTACTTTTACCTACAGGAAAGCCTATAATAAGGCTTACCTGTAGGTAAAAAAAATATCTCCTAAACCTTTACGGTTTAGGAGATATTCCCCTCGGTATGCGCCGCTGACTGCAGCGGCGCATGCGCACGAGGGGATTCTCGGCCCGAAAATCCGGCAGTGTCCGGCCGGCCGTAATGAAATCTCCCGCGCGCATGCGTGGGAGTGACGATATCGCGGCTCCGGCCACTCACAGCGCCGGAGCCGCGATACCCGGAAGAAACGCCGAGGGAGCATGTCAGCTCCCTCGGCGTGGATCGTGCCAGATGTCGGGGCCTCGTTCTAAGGTAAGTATTTCATAATGAGCTAGTATGCGGTGCATACTAGCTCATTATGCCTTTTGCTTTGCAGGTGTTAAAAAAAAATAAAAAATAGCGGGTTTACTACCGCTTTAAGGGAGATTTATAACCCCTGTCAGCTTTTTTTTTTCCATCTGTGTCCCATAGCCAAAACAGGAAGTGAGTAGAAATCCCTACAAAGTAAGGAGATCCCTGGTTGTCACCAGGGTAACCAAAACTAGTGTCCACATTGGAAGATTTCCCTTTTATTTCCATTCTGAGAACAACCCAAAATTTGGGATTTTCTTTTACTTTCACTGATAACGGTAAACAGGACAAATAGAGAGTATTAATCTCTCTAAAGGGGGCACATTCTGCAGTAAAAACCTGACAGCTGTTCTAATCCCTCTCTGCTATGTCCAAAACTAAAAATTGGCTTACAAGTGCCAATAAGGGGGCTTTTAAATTAACCAATCCCCTCACTATAAAAGGGTTAATTCCCAGTAGCAATATTGACAATAAGATTTAGCTGTGATAGGCAAAACCTAGGAAGTGTAGGGCTTGTAGACACTGGCAGGTCTCTTAAAGTAGATAAACCCTTACTGAATCTCCAAAATGTTGTATATCTTCGAGAATTTGGGGGCGGGGGAGCAAAGAGTTCTTACCTTTTTTTATCCTTTGTTACATCTTAATGCTGCTGATGTCCTGCAACCTCTTTACAGCCTGTCTCTGTCTACAGTGATAACAGGCTGCATATGTTTTTTTTACAAGGCACATTTCCTAATTTTCACTGGCTGCAATTGTTTTTTCACAGTGAATTTTTAAAGGGTTAGTTCACCTTTATATAAAAAAAAAAAAAAAGACACTATCCCGTCACACTACACTATAGCAATACCCTATGCTGATCAAATCTTACATCCATGCCTCCTGTCAGGAAGGGCATGCCAGCACCCAAGATGGCTGCCGAAGAAGACGACCTGTTACCTCTTCATGTCAGGAAGGACATGCCAGCACCCAAGATGGCTGCAGAAGAAGATGACCTGTTACCCGTGCCCCTGTCAGGATTCCATTGGTGCGCACGCACCATGTGACAGCTTTTGCTGCCCAAACAGGCTATTTAAAATCAGCCAGTTTCCAGGCTTAGTGCTGTCTGCTCTACAGCATTCCCTGTGTAACCTGTAATTACTTACCTGCCTTCTGTTCCTGTTGTGACCCAGCTTGCTTCCTGACGTTCTTGTTTCCTGCCTGCATCCGACCCCGGCTTGTCCCCCACTCCGCACCTGCCTGTTCCTTCTGCCACTCCGCTGCCAGCCTGTTGACAACCCAGCCTATAATCTGATTCAGCTTCTGCTTCAGTCCCTGTGCTGACATGCCCATTATGTATGACCCGGTCTGCCTGTACCTGCCTTCTCTTCAGCCTTGAGGGTGCCACCATCCCTTCTGCTGCATCTGCACTCCTGGGATTCCTACAGACACCTCTACAGCCCGGCCGAGTGCTCCGATCCAGCTCCAGGTTCAGCGATCCCGCCAGGCACTCGTGCGACTCTGCATCTCGGTGCTTCCTGTCAGCTCTATCAGGGGCTCCAAGTCAGAGTTGTAAGAGAGGCCGTCCTCTGCATATCAGGCTCCATCACCAGGTGCGTGACACCTCCCCTCTAGTAACATACTTGTAGGCTGTATTCGGCCTGCTAGAAAAACTCCCACTGCTTTACATGGCTCTGTCCCATCTTATTACCATGAGGAAGCAGCTGTTAGGGTGAGTTCCCCTTAGTGTTATAGGAGGGTGTGCGATCCTTTTCCAGAGGACTGTGCACACACAGTAAGCTCTCTCTTCTGTTGACTTGAATGAGCTCAGTGACTAGGTCAGGTGAGAGAGCCCTTGGGAAAAGGATGGCACTCCCTCTTATAGAAATAGGCGATACCCATCCTAATGGCTGCTCCACCAAAGCAATGAGATGGGATTGAGCCATATAAAATGGTGGCAGTTCTAACAGCAGGCTTTTGTTATTGTGAATATGGCCTACAAGTATGTTATCAGTAGTGATGGCCGAACAGGTCGCCCGGCGGTCGTTTCGCGGCGAATTTCGGCTGTTCGCGGTCCGCAAGTTCGGCGGACTATTGGCGCCGTTCGCCCGGCGGACTTCCGTGTTTACTGTGTAAAAGAACTTTGACCTATGATGACACATCCATCATGGGGTACAGGACAGCCAATTGAGACATTACAGCACATGGACACTTGGACATTCCCCCTAACTTATAAATACACCCGATCCGGCGGCCATTTTACATTCTTTCTTCTGTCACTATAGGGAGAGGTTGCTGTGTGGAGCAGGGAGAGATTACAGTGACCCAAATCGCTAGCTATTTGGTACACAAAAGTTCTTTTCAGGACTGGTATAGGTGTTAGGTGTAGTTCAGGATAGGCAGTGCTGTGCTAGTGATTGTTGCAGCAGCCTGAGTGTCTTGTCAGTTTAGAGAAAGGGACAGGACGGTGTGTGCTGCAGGGACAGCCAGTTTAGTCATTAGCTGTTACTATCAGGCCCACAAAAGTGCTATTTCAATTATTGTTCCAGTAGCCTCTGTTTTGTCAGTTTATATAGGGACAGGCAGGAAGCTGTGTGTGAGGCAGTGAGGGTCAGTTTAATCAGTAGCTGTTACTATTAGTTCCACAAAGGTTCTTTTCAGGACTGGTATCAGTGGTATGGTAATAGGCTTGTACACGTATAATATTCTTTCTTCCAAATATAGAAAGAATATTATACTTGACTGCTGCCCTTCTGCTACAGTCTGCTAATCATTCACAACCCACTTGTTCCACAAAGCTCCTTATAAGGACTGGTAACTTGGTCTGTCTAGGGTGCTACAGTACATAGGGTTGAGTGAGGTACAGTCTGCTACTCTATAAGGACTGGTATCGGTCCACAATACATTGGGTTGAGGTGAACTACTGCTGACTGACCGCTGCCCTATACTGCAGCAGTCCTTCATCAGTATAGGGACTGATTTTTTAAATGACCCTGTGACAAAACTCTGACAGGCAGAGGAAGAGGCAGGCCCTTCCGCAGGGGTGGTAGGGGTAGGGCAGGAGCAACAGACTTGAGCCAAAGTGGGAAGTTGCAGAAGGTGCGTTCAATTACTTTAAAGGACGCACCAGACTTGGTTGAGTGGCTCGCTCAGCCTTACTCTTCTGCACCCTCCTCATCCTCTCGATCTGCACCCTCTTCTTCACTCTCTGCTATGTGCACCCCCAAAGACACTACCACCAACAACACCACCACATACCTTCCGCTTGAGTCACAGGAATTATTTTCCGATCCATATCAAGAGGACATTTCTGATGCGCAGCCACTCTTGGCATTGGATCAGGAAGAGGAGGTAGCAACAACCGCTACTCAGCAGTCTGACGACAGTACCCAGATCAGCCCAAGGAGGAGGTTGGTCCCTGGTGTTGCTGCCTACTCCGAGATCTCTACTTATAGCGGTGGGGAAGGTGACGTTGATGATGACGTGTCTAGTGATGTCACGTGGGTGCCCACAAGAGAGGAAGAGGAGGGGAGTTCAGAGGGAGATATGGACCAGCAGATAGGGAGGAGAAGCAGGAATAACTTACATTGCACAGGAGGGACAAAGCAGACTGCAAATGTATCAGGAGCGAGTCATCGACCATGTACGGTCACATCTGGCGCTCCCAGGACACAGGCACATGGCTCCGCAGTGTGGGCTTTTTTTAACGTGTCCGCTGCTGACAATAGGGTTGTCATCTGCAATCTTTGCAGTCAACGCATTAGTCGCGGTAAGCCCAACACTCACCTAGGGACGACCGCCTTAAGAAGGCACATGAGCAGCCATCACCGAGCCGAGTGGGAGCAACGGAACACACAAAGCCACACTGCAGGCTCTCACCGTCCAGCCTCATTTTCTACTTCTCCTTCTCCTCTCTCCTCACAATTGTCCTCCACTCCACCTTCCATCATGCCAAGCTCACGTTTTTCTGCAAAAAGGCAGGCTTCCGTGGGCCTAATGTTCGAGCGTAAAAAAATGATGACGCCGGATAACCCTCTTGCCCAACGGTTGACGGCTGGCTTGTCAGAACTCATAGCCCGCCAACTACTGCCATACAAACTGGTGGACTCGGAGGCCTTTCGCAAATTTGTGGCCATTGGAACACCACAATGGAAGGTCCCAGGAAGGAAGTATTTCTCAGAGAAGGGCATCCCCGAGCTATATGGCCATGTTCAGCGGCAAGTGAATGTATCTCTGGCACACAGTGTCGGTGCCAAGATACATCTGACCACAGACACGTGGTCTAGCAAACACGGGCAGGGAAGGTATATCACTTTTACTGCCCACTGGGTGAACCTTCTGACGGCCGTCAAGCATGTAACCCGTGGCACCCGTGTAGATTTGGTTTTACCGCCACGGATTGCATGCAGGCCTGGCTCTTCTCCTCCTCCTCCCTCTCCTCCTCGGCTGACTCCTCCTTTTCCGCTGCTAGCGTCTCTTCCGCTGCTCCGCCCAAGCTCCCCAGAACCTATTCGACATGCCAGGTGAGACGTTGCCATGCCGTGCTGCGTCTGTTGTGCCTGGAAGCCAAGAGCCACACTGGCCCGGCACTCCTTTCAGCTTTGCGTTCACAGGCAGATCAGTGGCTAACACCGCTCAATTTGACAGTTGGTAAAGTGGTGTGTGACAACGGTGCCAATTTGCTTAGCGCATTGAAACAGGGCAAAATCAAGCACGTGCCATGCATGGCACACGTCTTAAACTTGGTCATGCAGCGATTCCTTGTCAAATACCCTGGGGTCCAGGACATCTTGCGGCAGGCAAGGAAAATCTCCGCCCATTTCAGAAGATCTTACACGGCCATGGCTCGCCTTGCTGACATTCAGAGGCGACACAATCTGCCGGTCAGACGTCTTATTTGCGATTGCCCGACGCGATGGAACTCAACCTTCTATATGCTTAATAGGCTTCTCCAGCAGAAACATGCAGTTAACGTCTACCTGTATGAACTCTGCGGCAGAACCGGTTCTGGGGAGCTGGGGTTTTTTCACCGCGCCAGTGGCTGCTCATGCGCGACGCTTGCAGACTTCTGCGCCCATTTGAGGAGATCACCAAACTGGTCAGTCGCAGCCATGGCGCCATCAGTGACATGGTACCTTATGCCTTCTTTATGGAGCGTGCATTGCGTTGTGTCATTGATCAAGCTGTGGAGGAGCAGGAGCGGGAAGATGAGGAAGTCGCAATGCTGGATGAATTCCCAGGGGGGCTACTCTATCTGAGACAAGTCAACAACAGGAATCTGAAGAGGAGTCAGAGGAGGATGGTGCCGGGGCGGATTAGGAGGAGCAAGAAGAGCATGCTTTAAACCTTTCTGGGACCCCTGTTGTTGTGCGTGGATGGGGAGAGGAGAATGAAGAGGATGACATTATCCTGGATGATGAGCAGGAGCCAGGACACCACACCGCTTCCACTTTAGTGCAAATGGGGGCCTTCATGCTCCAGTGTTTTAATAGGGACCCCCGTATAAAAAGCATAAGGGTCAAGGACCAGTACTGGGTGGCAACTAGGGATGAGCCGAACACTCCCCGGTTCGGTTCGCACCAGAACTTGCGAACGACCCCCGCGTTCGGTACGAACGTTAGAACCCCATTGAAGTCTATGGGACTCGAACGTTCGAATTGGAAAGTGCTCATTTTAACGGCTAATATGCAAGATAGTGTCCTAAAAAGGGTTTGGCGACCTGCCTCCTGCCTCAGGGGACATGGGTCACTGCAAAAAAAAGTTTTAAAAACTACCGTTTTGGCGGGAGCACTGATTTTAATGACGATTAAAGTGAAAAAAAAAAGTGAAATATTCCTTTAAATATGGTGCCTGCGGGGTGTCTGTAGTATGCCTGTGAAGTGCCACGTGTTTCCCGTGTTTAGAACAGTCCCTGCACAAAATGACATTAAACGGAAATAACACCATTTAAAACTGCTTGCGGTTTTAATGTTATATCTGGTTCCTGCAATATGGTTGAAAATCATTGAGAAACATGGCATGGGTAGCCCTCCCTGCCCATTACCAGCCTATTTGGGTCTTGTACGCATATTAAGGGAAACCCCATACCCATATTAAAAAAAGGAAATGCGTGTGGCCCCCAGGCCCTATATACTCAGAACAGCAGTATACAGGCGGTGCAAACAAGACAGGGACTGTGTAGGTTTGTTGTGTTAAGTTGAATCTGTTTGTCATTTTCAACCGGTACATTTTTAAAGTGTAGCTCCAGTCAAAAAAACTATCTTTAAGCTTTTTGGAAAACATAGGGAAGGGTTATCACCCCTGTATAATTTGTTTTGTCGTCCATCTTTTTTCATCTCACTTGCTGCTGTCTCCTTGCGTTTGCAAGTAGGAGATGTTTGTAAGTTGGATGTTTGAAAGTAGGGGCCTGCCCTATATTATAGCGGTATGTACTGGGTACAGAGCACGCAGACAGCACGCACTATCTCCTAACACTACTGACCGCAAGCTCTATTATTAACCACTTGTTAGCCCAATGTTTGCATAAAGTGAAAGATGAAGTTATGCTGAGTAAATAGATATCAAACATGTCACTCTTCAAAATTGCACATGCCCGTGGAATGGCGCCAAACGTCGCTACTTAAAAAATCCCCATAGGCGACGCTTTAAATATTTTTTTACTGGTTACATGTTTTGAGTTGCAGAGGAGGTCTAGGACTAGAATTATTGCTCTCGCTCTAACATTCTCGGCGATACCTCACATGTGTGGCACATGCGAGCACATGGGGACATGGGCGCTTTAATTTTTATTTTATTTTTTTATTGTTCATTTTACTTTATTTATTTTAGTTTGACATTTTTTTTCCCAAAAATATATTTTTGATCACTTTTATTCCTATTACAAGAAATGTAAACATCCCTTGTAATAGGAATATGGGGTGACAGGTCCTCTTTACAGTGAAATCTGGGGGGTCAATATGACCCCACATCTCACCTCTAGGCTGGGAAGCCTGAAATAAAAAATAAAAAAAAGATTCTGGCTTTGATCGTACTGGCGAGTTGGTAGAAGCACCGGAGGGCGGTGAGGGGTGGGGGGCGTCTATGGCTGGGTATTTCAGGGTATCACCGAGTATGGCTGGGTATCTCTGAGTATGGCTGGGTATGGCAATTTATGGCAGGGTATTACAGAGTATTGGCGGGGTATTGGCGGGGTACTACAGAGTAATAGCAGGGTACTGCAGAGTATTGGGGGTACTGCAGAGTAATGGCGGGTACTGCAGAGTATTGGGGGGTACTGCAGAGTAATGGGGGTTACTGCAGAGTAATGGGGGGTACTGCAGAGTAATGGCAGGGTACTGCACTGCAGAGTAATGGCGGGGTACTGCACTGCAGAGTAATGGCGGGGTACTGCAGAGTAATGGCGGGGTACTGCAGAGTAATGGCAGGGTACTGCACTGCAGAGTAATGGCAGGGTACTGCACTGCAGAGTAATGGCGGGGTACTGCACTGCAGAGTAATGGCGGGGTACTGCAGAGTAATGGCGGGGTACTGCAGAGTAATGGCAGGGTACTGCAGAGTATGCACTGGTATTGCAGAGTATTGGCAGGGAATTGAGGGGTTAAATTCGGTGAGCAGCGATGTGGGCACTGCAGATGCAGCCCACATCGCTGCTGACACCGATCTCTTTCCCCTCCGCTGTACCGATCGGTACAGAAAGGGGAGGGAGGAACAGGCGTCATAACATGACGCCGGTTTGTTTCCAAGTGATCACTCCGTCATTTGACAGAGCAATCACGTGGTAAACGGCCGCTATGAGCGGCCGTTTACCGTGATGCGCCGGGTCCTATGGACCCGGCGGTCACGGATGCTCTCGAGTGCGCACACCTCGGGGCACGCGAGAGCAGAATTCTGGGAGGCCGTTAATTAACGGCCTCTCTGAGTTAAACAACCGCCCTGAAGCCGTTAATCGGCAATGGGCAGTTGTTAAGTGGTTAAAGCTAGATCACTAGCTATATAGGTGAGGTGAATATAGTGGTGTATACTGCAGTCAGGGCACAGACAACAACCACTACACAGCAGCAAGATAGGAAATCAGCCAAAAACGATTGGTGTGTACTGTGTTGAAGGTACACAGAACACCCACTGCTTCAGATGCAAAGTAACACACTACAGGAGGCCGCCTTAAAGGCGGCCTTATATAGTGTGGGGCGTGCACTACACAGCCTGAGCTATGATTGGCCACAGGCAGGATGCCTGTGGCCAATCATGGCTCTCCTCGCTGCCGGCGCTGCGATTGGCCAAGCATGCGGGGTCACAGTGCATGCTTGGCCAATCATTGGGCAGCAATGCACTGCGCCAACGCAGTGCATTGTGGTCCGCGCGCGCATCACTCGAATTTTGACGCGAACGGCCAAAACGTTCGGAATTCGCCAAACGGCCGAACAGCCAATGTTCGAGTCGAACGTACGTTCGACTCGAACACGAAGCTCATCCCTAGTGGCAACGTACTTAGACCCCCGGTACAAACACAAAATGGCGGAAATGTTACCGCCGTCACAGAGGGCTGTCAGAATGCAGCACTTCCAGGCCTTGCTTCGAGAAATGCTGCATTCTGCTTTTGCGTGCGCTGGCAGAGGAGCAATTCCCACTCCCAGAGAAGGAGTTGCGGGTACCAATCCAACAGCGCCTGCAAGAAGAGGCCGGTTTGAAGATGTGTTGGTGACTTTGGATATGAGGTCATTCTTTCAGCCGACCCATCGACAGGTGTTATCCGGATCCAGCATCAGGGAACGCCTAGACCAGGCGTGTCCAAACTTTTTTCAAAGTGGGCCGGATTTGATGAAGTGAACATGCCTGAGGGCCGACCATTTTGCCTGACATTCTTTGAACCATTGAAAATTCGGTCTAAGTGTGTCCATCCGAGCTCTAATACACGGCCCAACAAGAATTCTCTTGCCTTTGTCGCGCTCGTTCCCAACACACAGACGAATGCTCTGCACTTTAGGGGGCACCGTTAATTCTTAATGGTACCCCACACATTGGAAAATGTAGGGTGCTTTTGGTGCAGTGCAATAAAAAAAAAGCTCGGGAACTTCTTTCCCTGCATTTTTGTGAGTAGGGAAGTCCATTGAAATTAATGGGCTGCCCTACACACAGTACGCAGCCACACAGATGTTGCATTTACGGGCTTAAAACAGGTGGTGAGGAGGCAACATAATGCCTCTTTACCGCCATTCAAATGCCTCTGCAAAGAGATCTGTGCATGGATTGCTTTTCAGAGGAGCAGGAGTCCTGGCTAATATCACACACAAGCCCTACAAAAGCAGTTTTGATGGTATAAGAATGGGGGGAGGGGGGTCTGGATAAAAAGTAACATACACACAGACACAAGCACACATACAGACAAATGCACGCCACACACACATACATACAGATACATACAGAAATACATACAGACACATGTGCACACACACACAGAAATACAGACAGACACATGTGCACACACACACACAGACAGACAGACACATGTACACACACACACACACACACACACACACACACACACACACACACACACACACACACACACACACACACACAGACAGACACATGTGCACACACACACACACACACACACACAGACAGACACATGTGCACACACACACACACACACATGCACACACACACACACAGACAGACAGACACATGTGCACACACACACACACACAGACAGACAGACACATGTGCACACACACACACAGACAGACAGACACATGTGCACACACACACACACACAGACAGACAGACACATGTGCACACACACACACAGACAGACAGACACATGTGCACACACACACACACACAGACAGACACATGTGCACACACACACACAGACAGACAGACAGACACATGTGCACACACACACACACACAGACAGACACATGTGCACACACACACACACACAGACAGACACATGTGCACACACACACACAGACAGACAGACACATGTGCACACACACACACAGACAGACAGACACATGTGCACACACACACACAGACAGACAGACACATGTGCACACACACACACAGACAGACAGACACATGTGCACACACACACACAGACAGACAGACACATGTGCACACACACACACAGACAGACAGACACATGTGCACACACACACACAGACAGACAGACACATGTGCACACACACACACAGACAGACAGACACATGTGCACACACACACACAGACAGACACATGTGCACACACACAGACAGACAGACAGACACATGTGCACACACACACACAGACAGACAGACACATGTGCACACACACACACAGACAGACAGACACATGTGCACACACACACAGACAGACAGACACATGTGCACACACACACAGACACAGACACATGTGCACACACACACACACACAGACAGACACATGTGCACACACACACACAGACAGACACATGTGCACACACACACACAGACAGACACATGTGCACACACACAGACAGACACATGTGCACACACACAGACAGACACATGTGCGCACACACAGACAGACACATGTGCGCACACACACAGACACATGTGCGCACACACACAGACACATGTGCGCACACACACAGACACATGTGCGCACACACACAGACACATGTGCACACACACACAGACACATGTGCACACACACACATACATGCACACAAATACAGACACATGCATACAGATACATACATACATACACACACACACATGAATAAAGGCCTTTTTAACACTAATCTAGCTTGTAGTACAGTACCTTTGCAGCTTCCTCATTCAGCCGGGTACTGCACTGTAGGGGGAAGCAGAGAGCACAGCACAATCCTCTGCACTTTACTTTCACTTTTGAAGCTCACGGAGCTTCTCACAGTGTCGGGGATCGGCTGATCTGACAGCCCTGATCTCGCAGCACAATAAATTGAGAAAGACCAGGCGGGCCGTTCAAAACCGGACCGTGGGCCGCAATTGGCCCGCGGGCCAGACTTTGGACATGCCTGGCCTAGACCGTCAGGTGTCTGACTACATCAGGTTAACGGCCGATGTGGACGCTCTGAGGAGTGATGAACCCCTGGACTACTGGGTGGGCAGGCTTGACCTCTGGCCAGAGCTTGCCCAATTTGCAATCGAACTGTTGGCTTGCCCCTCATCCAGTGTCCTGTCCGAAAGGGGATCGTGACCGATAAGCGTACTCGCCTAGCTCACGACAGTGTTAACTACCTCACATTTCTAAAAATGAATGAGGCATGGATCTCGGAGGAATTCAACACATGTGACCAGTAGATCATGTATATGTCTATAAACAATTTTTTTAATCGAGCACAGAGACCTTCTTTCTTCATTTGGCTCACTTCCTTGTCCAAAAAAAGCACACCGTACTATATGCCCGTACCCTCCTCTTTGAAGAGGTTGAGCGGTGTCATATTTCTACTGGGGCTGCTTATTATGAGGGGCTCCCACCATCCCTGTGCTGTGCTGACTTCCTCCTGGGGCTGTACCTCTGCTGTGCATATTTTGAGGTGCTCCCACCATCCCTGTGCTATGCTCATTATGAGGGGCTCCCACCATCCCTGTGCTGTGCTGACTTGCTCCTGGGCTGCTTATTATGAGGGGCTCCCACCATCCCTGTGCTATGCTGACATCCTCCTGGGGCTGCTTATTATGAGGGGCTCCCACCATCCCTGTGCTATGCTGACATCCTCCTGGGGCTGCTTATTATGAGGGGCTCCCACCATCCCTGTGCTATGCTCATTATGAGGGGCTCCCACCATCTCTGTGCTATGCTGACTTCCTCCTGGGGCTGCTTACGGTGCAGGTGTCAGTGCTGTATATCACGGTGCTGCTGTCAGTGCTGTATATCACGGTGCTGGTGTGAGTGCTTTATGTCACGCTGCTGATGTCAGTGCTCTCTATCACGGTGCTGCTGTCAGTGCTGTATATCACGGTGCTGGTGTGAGTGCTTTATGTCACGCTGCTGATGTCAGTGCTCTCTATCACGGTGCTGCTGTCAGTGCTCTCTATCACGGTGCTGCTGTCAGTGCTCTCTATCACGGTGCTGGTGTGAGTGCTTTATGTCACGCTGCTGATGTCAGTGCTCTCTATCACGGTGCTGTTGTCAGATCACTCTATCACGGTGCAGGTGTCATTGCTGTATGTCACGCTGCTGGTGATCATCTCCTGCACCCTCTTCTTTGCTTACCCTGGTCCCTGACCTTCCCTCTCCTCCATTGCCTTCATGTGCTCCACAGTCCTGAATTGTCACAACAATTTTCCATATAAAAAAAGAATGCTTGTAGTTGTCGATCCCAGATTCACCTCATACATGTGTTATGTCATTGGCAATGTGGTGAGACTATGTTTGCACAGCTATTAATTATTTTGTGGCTGCAAATTTGACCTGTAGGTTTGCGAAGTTCGCCTCCCATTGAAGTCAATGGGGCCCGTCGCGAACGTTCCGGTTCGTGAACTATCGGCCGCGTTCGCAAAATGTCCCGTCGGAAGTTCGTCCATCACTAGTTATCAGAGCAGAGTCATTGTTATATTTTATCAGCTTAGGTTGCTCTTGTGGTGTAATGCGACTGCATCATTTTTGTTTTTCTAATAAAGGTGATCTAACCCTTTAAAGCTTGAAATCCCTTGATAATATGCCCCTACAGTTGTCTGGAGTGCATTCTTGCAAGATTCCGAATGACGGTTAGCACAGGAGACAGAAACGAGACAAAATAGCTACCAACATCACTAACGAAAAACGGAATCCTGTAACAACGCACTGGACCAGATCGCATAAAAAACTGTACTCCGAATTCTTCAAATCCACTCTGTCCAACAAGATAACTACAATAACCTAAACCACTCTACGGAGGAAACACTCAACTCCCTGAACAGGGCATTGCTGCAATCAGCAGACTCGGTAGCACCAAAACGCAGGGCTCTCTTTAGGAAGAAAAACTCTGGATGGTTTAATAGCTCCCTCGCCGTACTAAAGCAAGAACGCAGAAGAGCGGAAAGAACATGGAGAAGAAATACCACAGAGGAAAACCACTTTAACTACAAAGGTCTCACAGAGAATTATCGGAAAGCAATCTTCAAAGCCAAAAAGGACCACTTCTCATATACAATCTCAACGGCCGCAAACCAACCACAGAACTGTTTAAACTGGTTAATCAATCAATCAATGAATCCGGTGTGCCTAGAACCCCCAGAAAGTGAATCCCAGGATTACTGTGACAAACTGTCTGATTTTTTCATCGATAAAGTCAAAACCATCAGGGAAACAGAAGAAAACATCCAACCTCAGCCAGCAAATACATAAAGAGGATGTCTGCACCAACATTCCGCAACCGCCGAAATTTTCACCATCCCCAATTACCGTAGACACTGCAAAAAACATCATTAATAAACTGCGTGACAGTACCTCACCTATTGACATCATCCCCACAAAACTACTGAAAGAATGCTCCGACATCGTGGCTCCAACCATAACCCACCTCATAAACAGATCATTCCACAAAGGGATTGTTCCCAGCATCCTCAAACAAGGCATCGTCAAACCTCTACTCAAGAAACCAAACCTGGACCCTCAGGATCCAAACAACCGTAGGCCAATTACAAGCCTCAACACCATTTCTAAGATCATGGAGAAAGCTGTAGTACATCAGCTACAACTTCACCTGGATACTCACAAACTCCTGGACCCGCTGCAATCAGGCTTCCGCCCGGGTCATGGAACAGAAACAGCTCTCCTCAAGATTTGGGATGACGCCCTCGAAGCAGCAGATGACGGAGAGCCGTGTCTCCTCGTACTGCTAGACCCAAGTGCAGCGTTTGATACAGTAGATCACAACACTCTACTCGTCCGCCTCACAGAAGTAGCCGGAGTCCAAGACATAGATCTCCAATGGTTCGCGTCCTTCCTAGGAAATCGGTCACAGACAGTGAAACTAGGAAAATTCCTCTCCGAAACGTGGGCAGTCACCTGCGGAGTCCCTCAAGGCTCTCCTTTGTCACCCGTTCTCTTCAACATTTACATTCGCCCACTCCTTCAAATCATCAGATGCTCAGATCTCTGCTTCCACTCTTACGCTGACGACACGCAACTTTATTTCCGGATCAATGGAAAAAAAGATCACTAACAACAACTTGAAAACTGCCTCAAATCAATAGAGGACTGGATGACCACTTACTCCCTCCAGCTGAACGAATCAAAGACAGAGCTTCTTATCTTATGGATGCGCAAATAGGATCTGTAGTCAGTGGATCTCACCATCTGCTGCGCATGCTTCGCAGACTCATCCTTTTTATCCCAAAGAATGACAAAGCAGTGGTAGTTGGAACAATCATTAATTCACGACTGGACTACGCAAATTCGCTTTACATAGGATTACCACAATATCAACTTGCGCGATTACAACTGATCCAAAACACGGCGGCAAAGCTGATAACAGGAAAAAAACCCTGGGAATCCATCTCTCCTTCGCTGAGGAGCTTACATTGGCTAACCGTAAAAAATCGGATCACGTTCAAGACCCTTTGCTTCACCCACAAATGCGTGCATAGAGAAGCTCCGCAATACCTAATAAAGAAAATAAATCATTACACACCAAACCGCAGTCTTCGATCAGCCAACAAAAACCTCCTCCTCGTGCCCAAAGCCCGGTATAAATCCAAGGGGGATCGGAGATTCGCTGTCCAAGGGCCTTGGCTATGGAATACTCTACCAATCAACATCCGCCTGGAAGAAAATCACCTGGCTTTTAGGAAAAAACTCAAGACCTTCCTCTTTTAGCAGATGATCAAAGCTCGCCACAGCGCCTAGAGGCGATTCAGTTCGCATTGTGCGCTATACAAGTATTTCATTCGTTCATTCATTGATGTTACACACATCTCCTGGAAGTGTTGAAAGTCAGGGCTGAGGTAAATATATTTCTTGATCATACATCACGGGACACAGGAGCTTCATTACATAGTGGGTTATATAGGCACCTCTGGTGATTGGACACTGGTTGACCCTAATTAAGGAGAATTCCTCCCCTATATAACCCCTCCCATTTGGGAGGCACCTCAGTTTTTTCGCCAGTGTCTAGGTGATGGTCACGTAAAACTTTAGCTCTATGCAGGTCCCTGCGAGGGCCGAAGGGCTACAACAAACCGGATCCATACCCCGGGCCGATATTTGACTCCCAAGATGGTATGGTACACGGGCCTCGTCTGCCGAAGAAGCGAGGTTTTGCCTGTAAGTCCTCTCCATTGGAAGACTGGGCTCTGGGAAAACCAGACTTGGTGTACTGTTTATACAGAGCGCACGAAAGTTTCTGGCAGAGCTTTTTACATGGCCCAGGTGGGAGGTTCTTCAGAGTAAGAGCCCCAGATATGCCTGAAGGTTGGCTAACAATACCCGCCGTGATGGGTGAAGGCTGGAATTTGTCTGGTTCAGCAATTCCTGCGGCGGGGACAGGTAAGGGAAGTCATCCTGTATATTTAATATATGAATGGATTTCTTCATTGTGAGTAGTTGTATGTCTTACCTGGTTTCCACCACTAGAGGGAGTAAGAGCAGCCTGATGCAGACTTACATGCCTTTCAATACACATGCTCAAGTGAAAGCCTGTTTCTCCAGCTAACTCACGTCTCCATTGCAGTCCCTGCCACAAAGAAGGTAAACAGGGGTCCCACGCAGTTCAGGGGTCCCACGCTGCTCCATTTTGGGTTCTCCTCCCCCCCGGATTCCGCGGTCCTCGTGCACGCGCGCCGGGCGCGCTCCCGGCCTAATGGAGGAGGGGGGGGGGGGGGTGTGGTTGTGAGCTGTGCACGTCAGTGTGCACGGCGCTGTACTGTGCAGGCACCAGGCGGCAGTTTTAAAAGCCCAGAGCGTCAGGGGACTGTAATTGGAGACACAGGAGCTGTGGGCAGTAAGCATCCGTGGGGATTGGATCCAGGCAAACCTTAAGACACCTACTCAGCATCAGGTTGTGCAATTTAAGCATATATATATTATTGTGAGACTTTAAGCGCAACAGTGATCGCACTTGTACTAGTACCTCTGCTTTGTAGCCTAGTACTATGTCTCCTCATAAGAGGGAGGTAATAAGGGCACTGGTAAGTCACCGCCTAGGTCCAGGGGTTCCAAAAGTGCCTGTAAATTACCATCCCCCCCCTGCAAGACTGGAGCCAGCCTCTCAAGAAGAGTCAGTGCACCTGTCAGATTTGCAGCCTCTCCTAATTTGTCAGCCCTGGTTTATGTCACTGAGATACTCCCTTAGGGCTACATTGGAGGGTTTTGAAGACAAAATAATGAATTTTATTACTGCTTCCCTGAAATATAGCATGAAAAGGGGTAGATCCCCTCCCTCTGCTGAAATCCCTCTCTCAGATGAATCTTCTGAAAATGAGGAGAGATCCCTATCTTAGGATGGGGATCATGAGCAGTCGGATTAATCAGAGGAAGAGGAGATAGTTCCCTCCTCCCAGGCACTCAGAAAACAGGTGCAGTATTATACTGAATTGGTGCGTACCACATTCAGAATGCCTGCTGCTGAAGTCGCTACATCCTCTGTTTCTTCCCTGGGAGTCAGGAAAGCCCCACAGACTGCCTATTCCTTTCCAATCCATCCCTTAATGGATGAATTGTTGTATAAGGATTGGGGACATCCCAATAAACTGTTTGCTCCTCCTAAAAAGGTTTTCTTTGCATTATCCTCTGGAGGAAAGTTTCACCAAGAAGTGGGGGGTCCCATCTGTTGATGCGGTTGTTTCTTGCGTGAATGAAACCTGACTTGTCCTTGGATATTGCGCAGGTATTTAAAGGATCCAACTGATAAAAAGCTGGAAACCTTATTAAAAGCCTCCTTTTCCATGACTGGCGCTGTGGTGCAACCTACAGTCGCAGCCGTGGGGTTGTGTCGGTTCCTCAAGGAACAGGTTAAGCAGATGCTTGGGATCCTTCCCAGTGAGGAAGTAGAAAATTATGCAGAACTGCCTCATATTCTGTGCTTTATGATTGATGCGATTTTGGATTCTGTCCAACAAGCATCACGTTTGTCCCTCTTGTTGGTACACATGCGAAGGGCCCTATGGCTAAAGAATTGGGCAGCTGAGCTGTCATGCAAGAAGCATTTGATTGGGTTCCCGTTTAAAGGGGAACGTTTTGTTTGGAGAAGAATTGGTTAAATTCGTCCAAAATATCAGGGGGTAAAATCTACTCTCCTTCCAATCAAAAAGAGCCAATGTCCGTCATTCAGGCGTGCTCTCTCTCCCGAAGCATCAAGCTCTAAGCAGTGGCAATGGCCTTCTCAGCCCTCCTCTACTAGAAAGGCTCAAGGCAGAGCCCAGGGGCAAGAAAAGACTTCGGGGCGAAAGCCTGCCAAGCAAAGCCCAAGATCTTCCTTGTGAAGGGGCGCTCCGCTCGGCAGAGTGGGGGGGAAGGCTCCTGCAGTTTGCATGCGCCTGGCGGGAAGAGATCCAGGACAGGTGGGTGATCTCTTCAGTATCTCTGGGCTACAAGCGAGAGTTTCAGGAGATTCCACCTTCCCGTTTCCTAAGGTCAAGGATCCCCAGGGATCCAGTAAAGCAAAAACCGCTATTTCTGGCCTTAGATCAGTTACTATCCCAGGGTGTGATAGTAGAAGTGAGCCCGAAAGATCAGGGTTCAGGGTTTTACTCAAATCTCTTCACCGTTCTAAAACCAAATGGAAGTGTCAGACCTATCCTGGATCTGAGAGACCTAAACCGGTTTTTACACATCCAGACCTTCCGAATGCAGTCAATCCGCACTGTGGTCTCCTCCCTGTAAGGGGGAGAATTCATGGCATCAATAGATATCAAGGATGCATATCTCCATGTGCCAATTTTTCCCGCACACCAAAAATTTCTAAGGTTCGCGGTAGAGCGGCGCCATTTTCAATTTATGGCCTTGCCGTTCGGGCTTGCTACAGCCCCTCGAGTCTTCACAAAGATTCTGGACCCTCTCTTAGCAATCTTAAGAGTTCAGGGCATAGCCGTCATGGCTTATCTAGACGACTTGCTTCTCATGGAGAAAACTGCAGCGTTCCTAAGTCGCAGCGTCACCAAAACGCTAGAACATCTAGAACGCCTAGGTTGGATTATAAACCTAGAAAAGTCGTCCCTACAACCGACTACCAGGTTGGAATACCTAGGTATGATTATCGACACCGCTCAAGGCAGGGTGTTTCTTCCAAGGCTAAAGGCCTTGGCCATTGGAGATCTGGTGCGCCTGATTCTGGGCAGAAGATCTTCCTCCATTCGGTTGTGCATGAGACTATTAGGGAAGATGGTCGCCTCCTTCGAGGCCGTCCCATTTGCCCAGTTCCACTCAAGGCCTCTGCAAGGATGCATCCTTGCGGCTTGGAACAGGAAGCCCCAATCCCTGGATCTTCCTATGCGTCTATCCCCCGGGACACGCAAAAGTCTTGTCTGGTGGTTACAAACCAGGAATTTGCTGAAGGGCAAAACTTTTCTTCCTCTCTCATGGAAGATTATCACAACAGATGCCAGCCTGACAGGCTGGGGAGCTGTATTGGAGGGAACGTACTCGCAGAGGAAATGGTCTGCGACCGAAAGTCTACTGCCCATAAATATCTTGGAGATTCGGGCAGTTTACATGGCACTCATAGAGTGGTCTTACAGACTGCAAGGTTTCCCGGTTCGGGTTCAGTCCGACAATGCCACCGCAGTGGCTTACATCATTCACCAGGGCGGTACCAGAAGTCTGGTGGCCCAAAAGGAGGTGAATCGCATACTTGTCTGGGCAGAAAAGCGTGTTCCGTGTCTTTCTGCAGTCTTCATCCCAGGAGTGGAGAATTGGCAGGCGGTTTTTCTCAGCCGCCAGCAGTTGTGCCCAGGAGAATGGGCTCTGCACCCCGATGTGTTTCAGAACATATGTCACAAGTGGGGTACTCCAGACGTAGATCTGTTGGCGTCCAGGTTCAACAGGAAACTGGACAAGTTTGTGTCAAGGACAAGAGATGCACTTGCTCAGGGGTCAGATGCTCTGACAGTTCCCTGGGATCAGTACAATCTGATCTATGCCTTCCCCCCGAGCCCGCTGCTGTCGCTGTGCCTGGGAAGGGTCAAGAGGGAGATGAAGTCGGTCCTTTTGGTGGCCTCGGCTTGGCCCAGGCAACCATGGTATGCAGAAATCATGAAGTTGGCAGTAGGCAGGCCATGGACCCTCCCTCTCCGGCCAGATCTGCTCTCACAGGGTCCAATCTACCATCCTGCCTTACACAGTCTGAATTTGACGGTTTGGCTGCTGAGACCCACATTCTGAGAGACCGTGGCCTTTCGGGGCCAGTCCTTTCTACTCTGGTCTATGCCAGAAAGCCGGCCTCCAGGCTTATTTATTACAAAATCTGGAGGACATATGTTTCCTGGTGTGAACTCAGGAAGTGGCATCCTAGAAAGTATGTCATTAACAGAATCTTGGCCTTTCTCCAGTCAGGCCTAGAAATGAATTTGGCCATAAGCACTATTAAAGTGCAGATTTCGGCCCTGTCGGTATTTTTTCAAAAACCGCTTGCATCACATTCCCTGGTACGGGCTTTTATCCAGGGGGCTATGCGGACAAAACCGCCAGTTAAACCTCCGGTATGCCCATGGGATCTGAATTTGGTTCTCTCGGCCTTACAGGGGCAACCATTTGAACCTTTGCATCTGGCTTCTTTAGCTCTCCTGACTAAAAAGCTGGTCTTCTTAGTAGCCATATCTACGGCTAGAAGAGTATCAGAGTTGGCAGCTCTTCCCAGTAAAGAGCCGTATTTAATTATCCATAAGGACCGGGTGGTTATGCGTCCCAACAGGTCCTTTCTACCTAAGGTGGTTTCGGGTTTCCATTTGAATCAGGATGTAATCCTACCATCCTTTTTTCCGGACCCTCAGTCCACAGATTAAGAGTCTTTACACACTTTGGATGTGGTTAGAGCAATCAGTGTTTATCTTCAAGCAACTTCTCAGATAAGGAAAACTGATTATTTATTCTGCCGGAAGGCCCTAGAAAGGGCCAGGCAGCGTCAAAGTCCACTCTCTCAAGGTGGATCAGACAAGTTATTTCTCAGGCCTATGGCTTAAAGGGGAAGATTCCTCCTTTTCAGGTGAAAGCGCACTCTACTAGGGCTGTCAGTGCTTCTTGGGCAGTGCATCACCAGGCCTCACTGGCTCAGATCTGTAAGACTGCGACTTGGTCATCAGTCCACCCATTCACCAGATTCTATCAGGTGGATGTCAGAGGGCAAGAGGATATCGCCTTCGGGCGCAGTGTACTGCAGGCTGCAGTTTAGGTCCTCAGGTCCCTGGCGGTCTATATTTATGATCTGTGTCTCCCTCCCCTCAATCTGAGCATTGCTATGGGACATCCCACTATGTAATGAAGCTCCTGTGTCCCGTGATGTATGATCAAGAAAATGGGATTTTTATATACAGCTTACCTGTAAAATCCTTTTCCTGAGAGTACATCACGGGACACAGGGCTCCCGCCCCTCTTGGGTTTTACGTGGTTTCTTATTGCTTTGCTACAAAACTGAGGTGCCTCCCAAATGGGAGGGGTTATATAGGGGAGGAATTCTCCTTAATTAGGGTCAACCAGTGTCCAATCACCAGAGGTGCCTATATAACCCACTATGTAATGAAGCTCCTGTGTCCCGTGATGTACTCTCAAGAAAAGGATTTTACAGGTAAGCTGTATATAAAAATCCCATTTTTTCTTTTTTAGCAAGAGCTTTGTTTTTAAATGGCGACAGCAGTGGAATATTTTTGGGCAATGTCCATCAGGACAGAAGATTTTAGTTTCTTTATTAAGAGCATGTGACAGGCAGGAGTTTATGGGAGACGGGCAGAGCATCGTCACCCCATAAGTGCCCAAACAAGGACAAGCGCATCAGGAAGTTGTTGCTGACAGTTCAAGAGCTGTCTATTTTCACAGGACCTCACTGCCTTTGTAAAATAATAAACATGAAAAACACCGTGCACCCAAAACACTGCACAACCTCGCCCCAGGTGAACCCCAAACCCTTGTACCAAATCCCCATATACTGAAAAAGTGTTTGGTCTTTTCCTATTTAAATTAATACAAATCAAATGAACTACTTCTGGAATATAGGGCCCAGTAATGGGAAACTATTGTAAAAGTAGATAGGAGTCTTGAAAAGGATTAGGGGTAGACAACAAATCTTACACAGAAGAACAGAAAAAGTAACCTGTTTGTTCAGTTTGGAAAAGAGGCAACATTTAACAATTTTGTGAAAAAAATTAGTGTCAGCATGCTTTTTTAGAATTTTGGTTAAAAAAAAGCAATATAAAAAGTCTAGGGAATTAATCTCACTGCCATCGGACTATAGGTATCAGGGCCTGGACTTTAACTTGGGACCTCTGCTGTGTTTGGCGATGACTCTACACGCTAAGCTACCTGAAATGCTGGACAGTGCCCTCTTTGATCCATTGAACAATCCTGCCTTGTGCCTTGACTTCTGCTGAACCTTGAACTCTTTGCTCCTCCCATGAACTTTCTGATTTAAACCATGTCTCTGCACTTCCTGTTTTCCAGATTATTGTGCTCTCTTCAGCCAGTATCTCGCTCTCGCCTTCCCTTCTGCAGCTCATATTGTGCTACCACTTGTTATCAACTCTTGGCTGGTTCCTCAACTTGTTTTAATGACTACGCTTCTGTTTGATCCTTACCTGCTTATCCGCTTCTGGACCCTGGCTTGCTCACCTCCTAGTGGGGCGATCCTGAGGACTACAACCTGGTACTAACATGCAGCAAAATCCATCTGCACCATCATTAACTCTGGTGAACATCGGATAGTACTTACCTCAGTACGCACCTCAGGAGAGCCCACATCATCTGCCATGGTGACTGCCTGTGTACCTATCCTGCTGGTCAGTGGTAGTCCCGCTACTGCTATAGTAACTGGTCCTCGAGCCTGACCTCTGATCATGACAATGGGTCAATATTTTTCTCGAGGCAAAACCAGTCCTCAGGAAAGAACTGGAGAGAGTCCAAAGAAGGACAACACATTTAATAATTGGACTGGAGGGCCTCGATTATGAGGAATGACTACAAACGTTAAACTTAATCTCTCTAGAGAAGAGACACTTAACAGGGTATATGATCACTATATACAAATCTGTAAATGGGGACTCTAGCACTGGAGGGAGACTAATAAACCTAAGGACTCTAAAGAGGACATGTGGCCATACAATGAAGATGGACACAAAGCTGTAAACTCCCTTTACAGTTGGTAGTGTCAGCAGGGAGTGTAGATAACATGTTTCTCAGCTAACACAATGTACAGAGGTATTAAAAATATTAGTGACATAAACACATATATACGTATATATTCAAGTTAAACTGGATGGACTGGTGTCTTTATACAACCTTACCAACTATGTAACTATTAAACCCCCTGGGCAGAATTTATGTTATTTTTCTTTTACAGTTAATTTGACTTACATACAGCAGCAACCCAGTGTGATTCATTACAGTTTCAGAAAAAAATATTTTTTTCAGGTAGATTTAGCAGTGACGCATGTTTTGACCAGCAGAAAGAAATTGGTCAATAACTTGCTATGGCTGTCTTTGTTCTTGCTGATGCAAAGCTTTCCTGTCATTGACCAGTTTCTATTAAGCTCCCATTAAGAATAAATCAACTGTAGATGATACAGCAGTATAAAAATGGCCAGCAGCAGGGCATTTTTATTGATTGAGAATTGGCTGAAATTTATAGAGAAAATTATTATAGGCGGAGGTTTTACTATAAGACTAAAGAGACAGATGACATAATAGTGTAAAATTGGCAAGCAGCAGGACAATTTTAAATAGCAAGTCTAGATCCAAACTTACTACAAATAAAGAACATAGGCTGGGGCTTTACTAACAAAAATAAGATATTGCAGAGGATACAGCAATGTAAACTGCCTAGTAGGTGTTCTGCTACAGTAATTAAGAGACCACAGATGATACAGTAAAATTTGCCAGCAGCAGGACAATTTTGATGAGTAAGGCTGTGCCCAGATATATCAAAGACAAAGAGAACAGGCTGGGGTTTTACTACAACCAACGAAGGATACAACAATATAAAACTGGTTAGCAGCAGGACAGTTTTAATCAAGGATAATTGGCCTAAATGATGTATGCCTATTTTTTATTTTATCTATGGGGATAGAGGGTGAGGTAAATGTGAGTGCTATATTGATAAGGCAGTTTAGAGTAGATAGGGATTTGAACACTTGTCAGATCTTTATTGCTGTCTGTGTCCTATTTACGGAAATTCACCCTCTGTATTTGTCCTGGTGACAATTATCACCAAGAGAGAAACTAAAAGAAAATCCCACATTTTGAAAAAGAAATAGGGGAAATCTTACAATGGGAGCACCAGTTTCGGTGACACTGGTGACAATCAGGGATTTCCTCTTACTTTCTGTTATGGCTATGGGACAGGAAGTGAAGGGAAATCTCCCCAAATGGACATAGATTGCAAAAAAGTGACAGGGGTTGTAACTCTCCCCTACTCTATCTGAAATGGAAAAAAAATGATTTTATTTATTTAGATCAGGTATTTATATATTGCCTACGCAACACTTTGCATACAGTGCCTTGCAAAAGTATTCACCCCCTTGGCTTTTTACCTATTATGTTACATTACAGCCTTTAGTTCAATGATTTTTTTAATCTGAATTATATATGATGGATCAGAACACAATAGTTTAAATTGGTGAAGTAAAATTAGAAAAAAAATATGATTTTTGTACTCACCGTAAAATTCTTTTTTTGAAGTTCATTGACGGACACAGCTCCAGTAATCTTGACCGTAGGGTTATTACACCACCTTCAGGAGAGGACTAGGCATAACATGTAATACATGTGAAAAACAACAGAACTTTACATTTCAGCCCAGGTGGGTGGTCCCTCTGGTAATAACCCCTCAGCCTGCTTCCTCCAGCTCAGTACATCATCAAGCAGTATAATGTAAACCAATAGGAGGGGAGGGTGCTGTGTCCGTCAGTGAACTTCAGAGAAAGGGATTTTACGGTGAGTACAAAAATCCTATTTTCTCTTTCGTTCATTGACGGACACAGCTCTAGTAATCTTGACCTTAGGGACGTCCCCAAGCAGTGTCATAATGAGGGGTGGGAACAGCAACATAATTTCACCCACAACCAGAGGTGCTCCCTAACGGGGGAGTCACCATCTGAACCAACCGCATCAGAACTTGTGGTCAACATATGCATCAGAGTGCATTAATCTTCAAAAAAGGCAACTTTCTCTTGAAAGAAACAAGAGTGTAAAATTGCAACATTACACGGCCGCCTTCAAAACTCTGCGACCAAAGCAGGCATCAGAAGATGCGCTTACATCCACTTTGTGGAATTTTGTAAAAGTGTGAACGGATGACCAAGTCACCACCTTACACACTTGAGCGACTGACGCTTGATGTCAGAAGGCCCAAGAGGTCCCAATTGCCCTGGTGGAGTGGGCCGTGACAGGAAAGGGAGGCACCTGTCCCTTCAGGGCATAAGCCTGGACCACGATCTATCTGATCCACCTGGATATGGTGGACGACGAGACTGCCATTCCTTTTTTCGGACCAGCTACCGAAACAAACAGAGAGTCTGACTTCCGGAAGGGAGCTGTGGCAGCCAGATATACCCTTAGAGCCCGAACCACGTCCAGGGAATGGAGGACCACCTCCTTAAGATGTGTCGGTTTAGGACACAGAGATGGTAACACAATGTCTTCATTGAGGTGAAAAGCCGAAACCACCTTTGGTAGAAAAGAAGGTTGTGGATGCAACACCACCTTATCCTTGTGTATAACGAGATAGGGCAACACGCTTGATGGCCAGGCTGGGGAGACTACAAGGATCTATATTATCCAGACTGTCACACAGCCGGCTGTTGATAGCAGATCACAGGATCTTAAAATCTTGTGCAAAAAGGCAAAAACAGAAAAAAATCCCCAGGACCGATGGTCCTAGCAGGGAGCCTAGGTCATTCTCCTTCACTAGGCAGAAAAAAATTGAGCTGCAGGAAGCAGGCTGAGGGGTTATTACCAGAGGGACCGCCCCTTGGGCGGAACTATAAATTCTGTTGTTTTTCACATGTCAAGATTTCTGGAGCTGTGTCCGTCAATGGACGAAAGAGAAATATATACATAAAACAATTTTTCAGAAGTAAAAAAATAATAACTGCCATGTGCGTATGTATTCATCCCTTTGTTAGGAAGCCCATAAAAAGCTCTGGTGCAACCAATTACCTGTGTCACATGATCTGTCATTACATATACACACCTTTTTGAAAGGCCCCAGAGGCTGCAACACCTAAGCAAGAGGCACCACTAACCAAACACTGCTATGATGACCAAGGAACTCGCCAAACAAGTAAGGGACAATGTTATTGAGAAGTCAGGGTCAGGTTATAAAAAAAAATATCCAAATCTTTGATGATCCCTAGTAGCACCATCAGATCTATCATAACCAAATGGAAAGAACATGACACAAACCTGCCAAGAGATGGCCGCACACCAAAACTCATGGACTGGGCAAGGAGGGCATTAATCAGAGAGGCAGCACAGAGACCTAAGGGAACCCTGGAGGAGCTGCAGAGTTCCACAGCAGAGACTGGAGTATCTGTACATAGGACGACTATAAGCCATACACTCCATAGAGTCAGGCTTTATGGCAGAGTGGCCAGAAGAAAGCCATTACTAGTATTAATTAGTGCTCTGGTCTGAGGAGACTAAAATTGAAAATTTTGGCCATCAAACAAAACGCTATGTCTGGCGCAAACCCAACACATAACATCATCCAAAGGACACCATCCCCCCTCAGTGAAATATGGTGGTGGCAGCATCATGCTGTGGGGATGTTTTTCTGCAGTTTGGACTGGGAAACTGGTCAGAGTTGAGGGAAAGATGGATGGTGCTAAATGCAGGGATATTCTTGAGCAAAACCTGTACCACTCTGTGTGTGATTTGAGGCTAGGATGGAGGTTCATCTTCCAGCAGGACAATGACCCCAAACACACTGCTAAAGCAACACTTGAGTGGTTTAAGGGGAAACATGTAAATGTGTTGGAATAGCCTAGTCAAAGCCCAGACCTCAATCCAATAGAAAATCTGTGGTCAAACTTAAAGATTGCTGTTCACAAGCACAAACCATCCAATTTGAAGGAGATGGAGCAGTTTTGCAGAGAGGAATGGGCAAAAATCCCAGTAGTAAGATGTGGCAAACTCATCAAGACTTATCCAAAATTACTTGGAGCTGTGATATCCGTAAGAGGTGGCTCTACAAAGTATAGACTTTGGGGGGGGGACTTTTTCTGTTATTTTTTCCTATTTGTTGCTTGCTTCACAATAATAAAAAAAATATATATCTTCAAAGTTGTGGGCATGTTCTGTAAATTAAATGATGCAAATCCTCAAACAATCCATGTTAATTCCAGGTTGTGAGGCAAAAAAAATGGCAAGGGGGGTGAATGCTTTTGCAAGGCACTGTATATACTGTGATATATACACTTTATATATTGTACATTCACATCATCAGTCCGTGCCCTCAAGAAGCTTACAATCTAAGGTCCCTAACTCATATTCATACATACACATACTAGGGCCAATTTATACAGGAGCCAATTAAACTACCAGTACTTTATATATACTTTAATGAACCAAGCATCTTCCGAGCATATTACCCAGATCTTCAGCATAAGTGCATAGTTAATCTGTGCACTTAATTGTGTAGATGCCTAAATGACCCCTGCGCTATCTGTTTTTAAATTCTTATCATGTCTGGATAAGCCTTATCGAGGGTGCTATACATTACGCAGGTGCAAAGCAGAGGATCCTTTTTCTTGATCCCATTCTTAAAATCGGGAACTCTTCCACAAGGAGGCAACTGTTACTGTGGGGGCTGATACCTGTAGTTCACCTTATCTGGCACTTGAATAAAGAAATTGCATAGGAGTGCGGCCGTCCAGCCTTCTTTTTTTTCTAAGGTTTTATGTCTAATATATGTGTGAGTAGCCACTTTGCAGAGCCCGCTCTTAATGACTGCCATTTGTTGGACATGTTTTGTCGTATAACCTCCTTATTTTACCTGGTTATCCCATTCTACTTCTAAGCAAAAATTACCATATCTTCATTGTGGCTCCCAGGCCATCAAGACTGTATGAGGTCCATAGTACACTCTTTGCATTTAGTATGAGTAATCTGTACTCTTCTAACTCCATCTCTAAACTTGCTGATTACCCTTAACTGATAAGGTGGTGGCTCAGGGCACAGCTTGATCTCCCTACTATGGCCTTATGATGATGTCAATCAACCTAGGCTCTGCGGTGCATAGGTATACTTCTGGCATATGTCTTGATTGTCTCTTTCTCCTAATGGCCTTGGCTACCTGCCTTGTGATTCCCACCAGCTATGATTTGACATTACTTTTGTCTGGCTTTTATTTTTAAACATTGCACTGCCACTGGATTTGTAAGCAATGCTGACCTACCGACAGAGATATGGTAGAAGATAGATCACATTTCCCTTCATACAGAATTACTTCTACAGAACAATTTTTCTCCAGAATTAAAATACAGACTGCAATGGTATTTTCAATCTCTGATTAGTGGGATCAGCACTCTGCGGTGCTGTAGTAATGAATAACATCAATTATTTTGTTCTCTCCGAGAAACCTATTAAATATAACATTACCCACTCACAGCAGAGCAGGCCACAGGGCTTGCACACACTGATGGGGAATTAAGAGACTTTATATTCCTGTAGCAATATCAGGAAGCTTCATAACCTCTAAAAAAAAAAAACCTGTCTGGAGGTGACTTGTATAATTTAAGGAAATCCAACATCAACCCTAAAGCAAAACTTGAACCCCACTCACCTCACTCACAACTCTGTGTTTAGCCATCAAGCCAGGCAAAGTCAGGCCCCTTTAGGAATGTGAAACAAATTCAGAGAAGGGCACAGAAGTTTTTTTTTAGTTAATGAAGGTAATAGCTGGCATTGAGAGGTGTTTGCTGAACTTTAAAGTGACAATAAAGGTTCATTAACCACTTCCGGACCAGTCGCCGCAGTTTCACTGCAGCAGGTTGGCTCGGCTGGGCAAATAGGCATTACCTTATGACGCTTTTCCTTTTGGCCACTAGGGGCGCACTTGTGACAGAGTGAAACACACAAATCCCGGTTCTTTCAGGGGACTAGAGACAAATCGTGTGTTCATACTAAGTTTAAACATCAAGCTCTCTCTTTTCCTAGACAGTCCCACCCTCCCACAGTTATAAAACACACTAGAGAACACAGTTAACCCCTTTATCACCCCCTAGTGTTAACCCCTTCCCTACCAGTGACATTTATACGGTAATCAGTGCATTTTTATAGCTCTGATCGCTGTATAATTGTCAGTGGTCCCAAAAATGTGTCAAAAGTGTCCAATTTGTCCGCCGCAATATTGAAGTCCTGATAAAAAAATGCAGATTGCCACCATTACTAGTAAAAAAAAAATAATAATAAAAATGCCATAAATCTATCCCCTATTTTGTAGACGCTATAACTTTTGCGCAAACCCATCAGTATACGCTTATTGAGATTTTTTTTTACCAAAAATATGTAGAAGAATATATATTGCCCTAAACTGAGGAAAAAACATTATTTTTTTTTTAAATGTGGGATATTTATTATAGCAAAAAGTAAAAGATATTGGGGGGGTTATTTACGAAAGGCAAATCCACTTTGCACTGCAAGTGCACTTGGAAGTGCAATCACTCTAAATCTAAGGGGTAAATATGAAATGAGTGGAAGCTCTAATGATTTTATCATCCAATCATGTGCAGGCTAAAATGCTGTTTTTTATTTTCCTTGCATGTCCCCCTCGGATCTACAGCGACGTTTAAGGTGGAAAGTGTTTAAATTTCCTTTCATTTCCTATTGCAGGGATGGCGAACCTTGGCACCCCAGATGTTTTAGAACTACATTTCCCATGATGCTCCATTACACTGCAGAGTGCATGAGCATCATGGGAAATATAGTTCCAAAACATCTGGGGTGCCAAGGTTCACCATCACGTACTATTGCCACTCCAGGACAGGATGTGAAGGGAAACCTTCCTAACAGGTCACAGCCAGTAAAAATATCTTGATGGGGGTTTTAATCCTTATTTACTTATAGTGAGAGAAACCATCCACCACTTCAGAGAGGTGCAAAAAGGGGCACACAACACCCAGGTGTGTCAAATCTGCTTACCAGATATCTGCATAAGCATCAATAAAAATTCCTAGGAGCACATAATTCACACTCTCCACCAGATAAGATATCCAGGAAACGGCCGAACATAATTGGTATTGCTCTCCCACACCCAATGCAAAAAGGTACCCAGGAAGACCAGTATGACTCCAAATCACAGAAATCCAATGTTTATATATAGCATGCAAAGCAAAAAGCAAAGCAAGAAGACACAGTGAAGCCCGTTAGGAGACAAACACTGAATTTTATTGTAGTACACTTACATTGGAGAAGTCCCAAACGAGCATAAAAAAGGATAAAATGAAGATTCCACAATCATCAGCATGCTTGCATCAGCCAGCCTTACACGTTTCATCGAAGAGGGATATCATCAGAGGCATGGCTGAGCGATGCAAGCATGCTTAATATATAATAAACCCAACATAAATGGAAGGTGCTGTGTTTTACTCACAACCCAATAGCTATATGCAATGTAAGTTCAGGAGAAACCCCAGAGCATGTGCAGTCTGAATATGAACTATGATAAATAACATTGGCTTTCCAGGGGTGGCCCACAGACATCGAATCAGCCAATGGTTTTCTAGAAAACATTAACTTAGCCTATAAGATAAAGAATACCAACTAACCGCTCCCAGAAGATAAGAATAACAAACCGGAAGTGGTCAGCGAAGCGCACCACCTAATGCCTGTAATGACCACTTCCGGAGAAAGCAATAACAATGGAAGCAGTGAGTGGAGCGCAGCATCTTCATTTTACCCTTTTTATGCTCATTTTGTGACTTCTCCAATGTAAGTGTACTACAATAAAATTCTGTTTGTCTCCTAATGGGCTTCACTATGTCTTCTTGATGTGCTTTTTGCTTTGCATGTTATATATAAACATTGGATTTCTGTGATTTGGAGTCATACTGGTCTTCCTGAGTACCTTTTTGCATTTGATGTGGGAGAGCGAAACCAATTATGGTCGGCCGTTTCCTGGATATCTTATCTGGTGGAGAGTGTGAATTATGTGCGCCTAGGAATTTTTATTGATGCTTACTGTTATCTGATATCTGGTAAGCAGATTTGACACACCTGGGTGTTGCGTGCCTCTTTTTGCTCCTCTCTGAAGCGGTGGGTGGTTTCTCTCACTATTTTATGATGTTTACAGTTATTTCCTCAATGAATGAATTCCAACAAGCGCTGCCCTTTGGGACTATATTTTATCAAGTTTGTGGATCAACGAACTGTGCTGGCTGCTATTCTTATTAATTTTATGATTTTTTGTTATATTATTTATCTTAGTGCTGATACCCATATTTTTTATAGATATATTAATGTGCACTATCAATCAAATGGTTGGGCATGATTATTCCGAGATTGTTCTGCTGAATGATCAAAGCTTGATTAAAAGAATTTTTTTATTTTTTTATTATGCTGAAATTGGAATAATTTCAAGATTTCTGCAGAACCATCATTTCTAAGTAAATAGCTTAAAGTGATCATAAGGTTTTTTTTTTGAATAACAAACATATACTTACCTCCACTGTGCAGCTCGTTTTGCACAGAGTGGCCCGAACCTGCTCTTCTGGGGTCCCCCCGCAGCTCTTGCCCCTCCTCTCCACATCAGATAACCCCCTAGGAGAAGCACTTCCCCAAGGGGGTTACCTTGCGGGCGCACTCCTGAGTCCAGCATTTGCGTCCATAGACACAAATGCTGGACTCGGCCTCACCCCCCAGTCATTGGATTTGATTGACAGCAGCGGGAGCCAATAGCTAAACTGCTATAAATCTAGCCAATCAGGACACAAGACACTAGCTAGAGTTGGTGTGCTCATCCCCGGCGCAAGAAAAAGAGGGTTCAGGTAAGTAAAACGGGGGCACTGGGGGGCTGCTGCACTGCAAGAGTTTTTTTACCTTATGCATTGAGGTGAAAAACCACAAAGGTTTACAACCCCTTTAACCCCCCTATCGGTAATCCCGAGTCTGGCTCGGGTTGGGATTTTACTGACAGGAGCGGTAACCCCCGAGCCAGACTCAGGATCACATCGCTGGATGCAGGGGAGGACACAGGGAGAGTTACTTACCTTGTCCCCTGGATCCAGCGATGTCCTCCGCACTGTGTGAGCGAGCTGTCCTCCGCTTGATTCACAGTGCCGAATGCTGCCGAGCTCTGTTCCCTGCGACGTTACGGCGCACGGGAGCGGAGAACGGCGGCAAATTCAAAAAAGTAAAAAAACACAAAACATACACAGCACTGTAATCTTACAGATTACAGTACTGTGTTAAAAAATACACACCCCCTTTGTCCCTAGTGGTCTGTGCAGTGCCCTGCATGCACTTTTATATTATAAATACTGTTTTTTCTGCTTGGAATTTGGAGATTGTCCATAGCAACCAGAAAGTGTCCCTTTTTCAGTGTTTTAGGATTTGATTACATTATTGAATAATTTTTATTATTCTTTATTATATTATAAACTTTATCATACCCGGGATGTCTGCTAGACTCTGGTTTGAACAGATTTAAGAGAGTTATTCCTAAGAATTACAGGACTACAAAATAAAATGTCAAATTTCCATGAAAAATAATTGTACCGCTTTCAGCACCTAAAACCAGACTGAATCATACCGCCAGGGAGGTTAATACAGTTTAAGAGCTGCCTACACCCAAAACTGATATTTCAGGTTATCCTAGGGGCCATGTGGTTTAATTAAAGTGATTGTAAAGTCAGAAGCATTTTTTATCTTAATGCATTAAGAAAAAAAGCCCTCTGTGTGAAGCAGACCCCCCCCCCCCAATAATTACCTGAGCCCCATCTCTATCCAGCGATGTCCACAAATAAATTGGCCTTCTGGCACTCTCGCTCCAGAGTGGCTGAGATGCAGTAGCGGTGCCATTGGCTCCCGCTGCTGTCAATCAAACTCAGTTAGCCAATCAGTAGAGAGAGGGGATGGAGACAAACCGCAGCTCCATGGATATACGGATCTGCAGCTCCGTAATGGATAATGGATAGATGGAGCTGCTGCTCGGCTCGGGTGCCCCCATAGCATTCTGCTTGCTGAGGGGACACTCGACAGGAGGGAAGGGCCCGGAGCTCCAGCCAGGGACTCGAGAAGAGGAGGATCCGGGCTGCCCTGTGCAAAACCACTACACAGAACAGGTAAGTATAACATGTTTGTTATTTTAATAGAAGAAAAAACAAGACTTTACAATCACTTTAAAGTATACCTATATTCAAAACTTTTTGATTTTGGACAGAGTTGGGAAGGGTTAAATCCCTGTTTCTTTCTTATTTTCCTGTCTGTGTTCCATTAGGTTTCACGTACACTAGCCTACACTGGCAGCTCCTAAACTTGAGTTTAGGAGCTTTTGGCATTTTTTTTTGCTAAAGCTCCTAAACTCAACTCCATAAAAGCCTATGCATCCATGTACACATGCAAGACAAAAGGCATAAAGAACTAGTATGCATCACATACTAGCTCATTATGAAATACTTATACTGAAATACTTACCTTAAAACAAACCTGTTGCAGTGGTCCCCGCACACCGCTGTCACAGCCAACATCTTTCCCGAAGCTTCTTCGGGGTTCATGGGTTCCGGTGATGTGATTGGCCGGAGCTGCGATGACATCACCGTGCATGCGTGCAGGAGCCAGCGTTCACGGGCTTGGAAGGAACGGCACCTGTGGGCCATTCCTTCTGAGCACATGCGCCAGTGATGTCACTGGTTGCATGCACTGGAAATATCTCCTAAACTGTACAGGTTTAGGAGATATTTTCAATACCTCTTGGTTAGCCTTATTATAGACTTACCAATAGGTAAATTCCTCTATACGTCCTCTTTAAGCTGTGTTTAGGAGCTGCCGCATTTAGGTGAGCTTCAACCTCCCTCTCCTGTACGTGGAAGAATCTCATTCAGAATAGGAACGTTTTGACCGTTGGCCACGGGAAAACACAAAATGCAGCAAAATCAATGCATGTTTTTGCCTTGATTTTGCAGTCAATTTGCCGTGTTTTGTGTTTTCAGGTAGCTGTGGTAAACATAGGCTTGTGTACATGAAGCCTAATGCTCTGTACACACGATCAGGCATTCAGACGACAAAATTCGTCTGATTTTTTCCGATGGATTTTGGCCCAAACTTGTCTTGCATACACACGGTCACACAAAGTTGTCGGAAAATCTGATGGTTCTGAACGCGGTGATGTAAAACACGTATGACGGAACTATAAAGAGTGCAGTAGCCAATAGCTTTTGTCTCGTAATTTATTCTGAGCATGCGTGGCACTTTGTCCATCTGAATTGTCTAAACACGATCAGAATTTAAACGATTGGATTTTGTTGTCTGAAATTTTTAGATCCTGCTCTCAAACTTTATCTGTCGGAAATTCAGACGGAAAAAGTCCAATGGAGCCCACACTCGATTGGATTTTCCGACAACAAGATACGATCGCACATTTTCTGTCCTAAAGTCCGACCGCGTGTACAGGGCATAAGAGAGATTTATTTTCAATTCTTGTCCTATAGACACAACAGGGACAGAGATGAAAACCCTGCAATGTGAGATGAAAGGCCTGCACAGTTGTCATCAGAACAAGTTTCTTCACAGGAAGATTTCTACTTTATTCTGATGACTACTTAACATTTTTCCACTCACATTTGGTCACTTGGACAAATAGATTGGTGAGGGGACCCACACACCAAGACAACAAGAACTGAAAACTGTGCAACACTGAGCAAGTGTCCCTAATCCTTCCCCTCACTAAGCCAGTGTTCATTTTTTGTCAAGAAAAATATTTTCATCATAGTTTAAACCGATAATTTACGCAAAAATTAACACTGATCTAAACGTAAAAATGTTTTGACTTTAGATTCACTTTAACCCAACAAACCTTTTCTGTCTTTTGAGGATCTCCCCATTAATCCCCATTAATAGGAATACTGCAAAGTTTCATGTTCTTACAGCTCAAGTCCAAAATTGACATGTGCAGAACGAAAACATTTGTTTTGTTTCGATCCAATATAGTTTAATAGCTTTCAAATCAATTTCGAATGTTTTTTTTCGAATTTGAATAGTTTTCAATTTGTTTTCCAATTTACAAAGAGAATAGAATAGAAAATAAAGGAATATAATAGAAAAAAATATAATAGAATAGAAAAGAATATAACAGAAAGTAAAACAATAGAATATAATAGAGTAAAACAGAACAAAATAGAATAGAAAATAAATTAATAGAATAGAAACGAATAGAATAGAATAAAAACATATAATACAATAGAAAGAATATAACCATCTTCTGAAATTCAATTAGAAAAGAATAGAATACAAAATAATAGACTTTAAAAAAATAGACTAGACTAGAATGAATATAACCATTTCCCAAAATTCAAAAAGAATCAATTCAAAATTGGATTGAATAGAAAGGAATAGAATAAAATAGAAAAGAAAATAACAGAATAGTATAGAAAAAAACATCAGAATAGGATAGAATTGAAAGAATATAACCATCTTCCTATTCTAATCTATTCTTTTCATTTCTATTCAAATTTGAATTGATTATATTAGAGTTTTTGGAAATGGTTATATTCTTTCTATTCTATTCTATTGTTTTTTGAATTCTATTATTTTTCTATTTGTTTATTCTTTTCTTTTCTACTTTATTATTTTATTTTATATTGTATTCTATTCCTTTCTATTCTATTCTATTATTTTCTATTCAAATTCTAATTTATTCTATTCAAAATTCGCATTTTGGAACATGGTTATATTCTTTCTATTCTATTCTATTTTATTCTGTTGTTTTTTCTATATTATTCTGTTATTTTCAATTATTTTCTAATCTATTTGTCTCTATTCTATTCAAATTGGAATTGATTCTATTTACATTTTGTGAAATGGTTATATTCTGTTTATTCTATTATTTTTTTTAAATGCTATTCTTTTCTAGTCTATTATAGTCTATTCTATTCTTTTGTTTTCTATTTTATTCTTTTCTTATGTATTTGACATCGAAATGTATTCTATTTGAATTTGAGAAAATGATTATATTCTTTCTTCTTCATTCGAGATCTGCACAAATCCGGGCAAAATGAGAATCACAATTTTTTTGCTTAGAATAAAAAGATCATGATTCTCTCACGATTTTCACAACGTAAAATCTTTCACCTTATACAAAAAAAATGGGCTAACTTTACTGTTTTTTTTTTTTAATTTTAAGTAATTTAAAAAAAAATTGCATTTTAAAGACCGCTGCGCAAATACAGTGTGGCATAAAATATTGCAACAACCACCATTTTATTCTCTAGGGTGTCTACTAAAAAATATATACAATGTTTGGGGGCTCTAAGTAATTTTATAGCAAATATCAGAAAAGGGTTAATGTTTAAGTGGTTAAACTTTTTTTCACTTACACACAAAGTCTATTCCATTGACACATTGTTACAATGTTTATACTTAAGTTCAACTGATAAAGAATGTTTTGATTCTTGGCAGAATGCCCAGTTTTTCTCTTCCTTTCTGTGGCTGTGGCTTCAGAAGAGCAGAGAGAATTCTTTGCATAGAAAGAATTGTAAAACACTTTAGTCAAGATTGCGATAACGATTCTTGACGATTAATTGTGCAGCTCTACTTCATTCTATTATTATTATTTTTTATTCTAGTCTATTTATTTCTATTCTATTCTGTTCTTTTATTTTCTATTCTATTTTGTTCTGTTTTACTCTATTATATTCTATTTTCTTATTTCCTGTTATATTATTTTCTATACTATTATATATTTTTTTCTATTCTATTCCTTTATTTTCTATTCTATTTTATTCTCTGTGGAAATTGGAAAACAAATTGAAAACGATTTGAATTCTAAAAGTATTCGAGTCGATCTGAATCAAAATTTCGTCTGATATTTTCATTATTTCGGATTTGTTTAAATATGGTACTATTGTAATTCAGGAATTCGGATACATCCAAATTTCCAAGGTAAAAAATTTGTCCGAAATTCAATTTGGAATGAAATGAATGGAAGGCGTGTAACTCCATTGCTCATCTTTGTAGTGACCAAAGAAGTACAGCAGTGGTGGTTATACAGGAAGATCTCAGGACTTGTGTCCACATGCAAACTAAGAAGTCGGGATAATTTAAGCATTTACTCACAACTTAAAGAGAAAGTAAACCCGGATGGGTTCACCTCCTCTTTGTCTCCCTGCAAAGGTAAAGCATAATGGGCTACTGTGCATCGCATAGTAGCCCATTATGTGTCACTTACCTGACACAGGAGCCAGCAATGTCACTGCTGTCCCCTGTAGTACAGAGCGTCCATCTTCTTCCGGGTGTCGCAGCTCCGGCCACTCACAGCGCCGGAGCAGCGATGACGTCACTCCCGCGCATGCGCACTGGAGCCGCCACTAACTGCATATTGCCGTTAGCAGCGGCATGCTGCTAACACCGATAGTGCCTGTCTTTTAGTAAATATCTCCTAAACCGTGTAAGTTTAGGAGATATTTCTTGGACCTACAGGTAAGCCTTAATCTAGGCTTACCTGTAGGTCAAAGTGGTTTGTAAGCGTTTACAACCACTTTAAATATCATTTTAGTAGCACCTATTCTTCAACTGGACCCAGTGCCTCATAGCAGGCCTCAAAGGGGGTTACCTTGTGGTGTCGTCGCTTCCTCCTAAAACGTAGAAGCTCCTTGTGCTGTCGTGAGACAAAGTTGACAGCGGCGTACTCCAACAGGGCAGAAAAGACAAAGAGCAAGCACACTGCCATCCAGATATCAATAGCTTTCACATAGGATACCTGAAGAAAAAAAATAACCGTCACACAAGAATGGAAATAGCTTTATGAACATTATCATAACTAATAACAACTGAGATTATGCGTCATACTTTTTAAGTTAACTGTTTATATCTATGGGGTATCTTCATAAATATCCACATGTTTGGGTGAAGCTGGTCATGGACATCTGAGGAAGTCAGATGTGCATGTATAATCAGATGATGATGTCATGGTATTTCATCCCAGTTTCTGCTTAAACAGGAAGACTCTGGTTGTATAAGTGTTCATGTTTTAGCAATTGGAAGGGGGGGGGGGGGGCACATATACAGTATCTCACAACAGAGAGTATACCCATCACATTTTTGTAAATATTTTATTATATCTTTTCATGTCACAACACTGAAGACATGACACTTTGCTACAATATAAAGTAGTGAGTGTACAGCTTGTATAACTGTGTAAATTTTGCTGTCCACTCAAAATAATTCAACACACAGCCAATAATGTCTAAATCACTGGCAACAAAAGTGAGTACACCCCTAAGTGAAAATGTCCAAATTGGGCCCAATTAGCCATTTTCCCTCCCCAGTGTCATGTGACTTGTTAGTGTTACAAGGTCTCAGATGTGAATGGGGAGCAGGTGTGTTAAATTTGATGTTATCGCTCTCACTCTCTCATACTGGTCACTGGAAGTTAAACATGGCACCTCATGGCAAAGAACTCTCTGAGGATCTAAAAAAATAAGAAATGTTGCTCTACATAAAGATGGTATAGGCTATAAAAAGATTGCCAAGACACTGAAACTGAGCTGAGACCTCTGGTGAGTCAGATCGCTTTTCCTTAAAATGTATCTAACCAAAAGAACAAAAATATAATATTTCTTACACCTTACCCATCTTTCGATGTTCTGGTTGCCATCGTTTTTTTTTGTTTGTTGCATTTTTGTTCCTTTATTTTCACCTAGAGATCCTGCCAGTAACACATTTAGGGGTTGATGTATTAAAGGCAAGTAGACTGTGCACTTTGCAAAGTGCAGTTGCTCCATAGCTTATTAAATGAGGTAAAGCTTCATGCTTGCTTGCATGTGATTGGATGATGGAAGTCAGCAGAGCTGCTGCTCATTTACAAAGTGCACAGTCTAAATACCTTTAGTAAATCAACCCCTAAAGTGGTTCTAAAGGCAGAAGTTTTTTTATCGTAATGCATGCTATACATTAGGATAAAAAACCTTCTGTGTGCAGAAGCCCCCCTCAGCACCCCTAATACTTACCTGAGCCCCATCTCCATCCAGCGATGCTGCACAAGAGACTCAGCTGTCCAGGACTCTCCCTCCTGATTGGCTGAGACACAGCAGTGGGCTCCAGTGGCTCCTGCTGATGTCAATCAAAGTCAGTGACCCAGTGAGGAGAGAGATGAGCCAGGGGCGGGCCACAGCACAGTGTCTGAATGGGGGGCACGCGGATGGAGGCAGGGGCCAGGAGCGCCAGCAAGGGACCCGAGAAAAGGAGGACCTGGGCTGCTCTGTGAAAAACCACTGCACAGAGCAGGTAATTATAACATGTTTGTTATTTTTAACTAAATAAAGAGACTTTAGTATCACTTTAATGCTCTATGGTGACAACACTCACTCACTTTACTATGGAGCAGCAATTTTGTCACTCTAGGCTGCACACACCTAAATTGAATTGAAGAACATCTTCCTCTCTTCTCGTCTGAATAATATCTCTAGTCTACAGAAAAGAACTGGGCAGGGCTGACTGCTTGGGATTTTAGTGCACAGGAAATTAAAAGCCCATTGGATTTCTGACAGGATCATCAAGTAGCATTTTCCAAGAGACAAAACATATGGAACTGTTCATGTATTAGTGAGATTGAAATGATTTCATGAACTTAAAAAAGATGGTGTATTTTTCTGCTCTGTGTGATGGTATTGCCCAGAGAAGTCATTTACCTTCACTTCTTGAGTCCCCTGCCAGTGCTGTCCACTTCTCCTTCCTCTAGGTGCCCTCTTAGCAAGCGCAGCCCCAAGGAGACACCCATGCGGACATACCCCCTATCCGGGCTGTTATGATCATAGACACATGAAGTACTGGTAACTAGGGTAAACCCCGTTTCCTCTCACTCTTCATGGGAGCTTGACTGACAGCAGCAGTAGCCTATGGCTTCCACTGCTGCCTGTGTCTCCTGTGTGGAGAGGAAAGTGGGATGCAGCCAGGGCAGTCCTGGATAGTGAGAGGAGGCAGGTAAGTGTTTAGGGATGGGGGGAGGATATTTCGTGGGAAGTTTTTTTTACCTTAATGCAGAGAATACATTAGGGTAAAAAACATTTTGACTTTTGAACCACTTTAAAGTGATTGTAAATGTTCTTTTTTTTTTTTTAAACAAACTTGTTATATTTACCTTCTCTGTGCGCAAAGCTGTCCCGATCCTCTTATTCTGGGATGCCCCGGCAGCACTCCTGGTTCCTCCTCTTCATCGGGTGTCCCCACGTAGAGCCGCTTTCCCTGGGGACACCCGTGCAGGCACATTTATGAGTCCCGCTGCTGCGTCCATTGACACAGACAGCAGGACTCGGCCCTCCCTCCACTCCCATGTCACTGGATTTGATTGACAGCCGCAGAAGCCAATGGCCCCTGCTGCTATTAACCTATCCAATGAGGGCAGAGGCAGTGGCTGGAGCTGCTGAGCTCTTGCACATCGCTTACGGATGGGCTCAGGTATGAAAAAGGGGGGAGGGGGGCTCTGGGGGGCAGCTGCAGCACAGAAGGATTTTTACCTTAATGCATAGAATGCATTAAGGTGAAAAATCTGGAGACTTTACAACCCCTTTAACTACAGTATTACTACTAACACTTTAGTGTCACAATACTGTTACAAATAAAGCTGGATCATGTGTTTAATTCTAATGTGTGTTCTAAAGGTGATCTATAATGAAATACCCACCACACTCCCTTATAGTCATAAACATAAGCTAAAGACACAGGTATGTTCTTCCAATGTAACATTTTAATGAGATGGTCCCAAAATCACCGGCAAGTTTTCTTCTTTTTTAATTGTAAAAATGTCACTGAACTTGTTTTAAATGGAATGTGTCAGGACTAATAAATGCTTTAAAAAATATTTTTAGGAAATATAAGATATTGCATATGAATATTTTGCATTTTCACATGCAACCAGCAGCTGGAGCTCTTGGCTCCCTTTCCTATGTTTTCCAGACTCTCATTAGCACCTCTGTTGAATTTAAACAAATGTTACAATAGCTCAAGCTGAAGTTTACACACAAGTCAGAGCAATGACGCTTTCTTTCTTCCTTTAGAGAGCTACCTTCAGTCAGGGAAGGGGAGTTCGGAAGGAAATTATTATTGTTGTGCTCTTTTTACATTCAAGGTTTGCTGACTTGTACAAATTTGAAGGTGGATGCAATTATCCTCACCCAAGTTAGCAACTTAGTGGGTTGCCTGAATGTTTGGACACCTAATATATACATCCTTGTGCCAGGTCAGTAATTCATCATATGATCAAGGAGGTGCTGTCCCCCTTCTACATTGTAAAGCACTGCGTAAACTGTTGGTGCTATATAAATCATGTATAATAATATTATAATAATAAGGAATGGCAGCACCCAGTCTTATATTTTCAAAAACAAGTCAGCAATTCTTATATTTCCATCCTGACCAGTTCTCTTTAGTTAATGCCCAAAGTGTATATGTTAAGGGTGGATGATGGATCTTAAAGTATATGTAAGCCCAGTAAGTAAAATCTCATATAAGTGTAACCATGTTAATGGAATTTAAATAGTAATTTTCAATCTTCATTAATCTGCAGCTTTTATAAAAAATACTTGGTGATCCTGTCATGAAAGCACTTCCTGCTAAATGGGTTGCGACACCTAGTCCCTGTCTCCCAATTCTGCATCTTGTCACGCTGTCTCACAGATGTCTTATTGATATAGACACCTTTAAAGTCCCGAGGCATGTGACCTCCAGTCCCTTTTCTTTTCTAATACATTGGGATGTGTTGTCTTGATTTGACTCCTCTTTTCTAAATTTGGTTTTCTCTCAACAGAATAAGTCATGTAGGCATGGATGGATGGAGGAGCTTGATTTGAATATTAAAAATGAATGAAATAGTGTTTTTGGTTTGTGGTGTTCAGATGCAGTGAATATCCACTATAACAAAGGATGAACATTAGTACATTACATAATACATATTATTAAAATTATTATTATTAAAATTATTACATTGCATAATAAATAGTATTAGTAATTACTACAATAAGGTAATTGTTTATGATACAGTACTTTAGCTCTTTAGCAAACTACAGTAAATTTCATTCAGTTTGGGTTTCCATCTACTTTAGGATTCATATCCCTGCTAATCAAACACTTTGTTTACATTCAAATGCATGCAACTCCAGTGCTAGAAATCTTTTGTGATAGCTGTAATGTGCATTAATATCAATTTGTAAAACAAACACGTACTACATGCAGAAAAAAAAACAAAAAAAAAAAACATATAAAACATCAGCTTAAAAAAAATAGCAACTTAGAAAAATATACAAATATATAATATAAAAGTGACCCAATGTCATTATCATTTCTCTTTACTGAGAACATGTTATAAAAAAGATCTTCTTGTACCTTCATTTCCTCATTGTCGTTCTAAACCAACAGTGGCCACAAGATGAGAATGAGAACATAGATGACAACTGAAATAAGAATGACATGACACATAGGAAATGGTTAGAATGACCTTGAACTAAGATATGCAGTGGAAGTGAGGCCTTGCGATTTGAGGAAATTAAATCCATAACCATATTGCTTGGTTAAAAAGGAGAAGACATCAATTTAAATTTACAAATACAGAAGATGAATGCAGTTTTCTGAGGCCAGCGGGTATGCAATCCTGCTTTGTATTCAGTGTTAGGTGGATGCACCCATCTCTAGATCTACTGTCTGGTTCCTGTTTTCTGTATTCTGAAGCAGTGCTATAGGTTACATCTTCCCTAGTATTTAACCACTTCAGCCCCAGAAGAATTTACCCCCTTAACCTCCCTGGCGGTATGATTCAGTCTGGTTTTAGGTGCTGAAAGCGGTACAATTATTTTGCATGGAAATTTGACGTTTTATTTTGTAGTCCTGTAATTCTTAGGAATAACTCTCTTAAATCTGTTCAAACCAGAGTCTAGCAGACATCCCGGGTATGATAAAGTTTATAATATAATAAAGAATAATAAAAATTATTCAATAATGTAATCAAATCCTAAAACACTGAAAAAGGGACACTTTCTGGTTGCTATGGACAATCTCCAAATTCCAAGCAGAAAAAACAGTATTTATAATATAAAAGTGCATGCAGGGCACTGCACAGACCACTATGGACAAAGGGGGTGTGTATCAATCATGGAAATTGTCAGGGGTTCCTAAACATTTGCATACTACTGTATGGGAGATGTTTTACCCTTGATCTGAGATATACACAGCTCTAAGGATGCGCCGAACACCCCCCGATTCGGTTCGCACCAGGACCTGCGAACAGACCTACACTTTGCGTAAACTTTATTAAAGTCTATGGGACTTGACGTTCAAAATCAAAAGTGCTCATTTTAAAGGCTAATATGCAAGTTATTGTCCTAAAAAGTGTTTGGGGACCTGGGTCCTGCCCCAGGGGACATGTATCAATGCAAAATAAAAGTTTTAAAAACTACAGTTTTTTCAGGAGTATTGATTTTAATAATGCTTAAAGTGAAACAATAAAAGTGTAATATTCCTTTAAATTTCGTACCTAGGGGGTGTGTATAGTATGCCTGTAAAGGGACACAGGTTTCCCGTGCTTAGAACTGTCCCTGCACAAAGTGTCATTTCTGCAGGAAAAAAAGTCATTTAAAAGCACTCGCGGCTATAATGAATTGTCGGCTCCCCGTAATACAGAGAACAGTCATTGAAAGTCATTGATAAAAAAAAAAGCGTGGGGTTCCCCCAAATTCAATTACCAGGCCCTTCAGGTCTGGTATGGATATTAAGGGGAACCCCACATCAAATAAAAAAAAATTACGTGCCCCCCCCCCAAATATCCTTACCAGACCCTTCAGGTCTGGTATGGATTTTAAGGGGGACTCCATGCCAAATTAAAAAGAAAAATGGCTTGGAGTTCCCCCCAAAAATCCATACTAGACCCTTTCTCTGAGCACGCAACCTGGCAGGCCACAGGAAAAGAGGGGGGGACGAGAGAGCGCCCCCCTTCCTGAACCGTACCAGGTCACATGCCCTCAACATTGGGAGGATGCTTTGGGGGTCTGTGACACCTCAAAGCACTATGTCCCCATTTTGATGGGGACAAGGGCCTCATCCCTACAACCCTGGCCGGTGGTTGTGGGGGTCTTTGGACGGGGTACTTATCAGAATCTGGAAGCCCCCTTTAACAAGGTGACCCCAGATCTGGCCCCCCCATTTGAAATGGTAAGGGGGTAAGTACCCCTACCATTTCACAAAGAAAGTGTAAAAAATTGTTAAAAAACACACACACCATTTATTAAAAATAAAAAAAAAATAAAAAAAAGATTCCAGTGGTGGTAATCCACTCTTGCTATCCAGCGATGGCTGATCTCTTCTCCAGGGTCCAGCGATGGGTGATCTGATCTGTTCTCCGGGGTCCAGCGATGGGTGATCTCTTCCGATGGTCCAGCGCAGAGCATCTATCCTGTCCCGGCAGCCTGACAAGTCTTAAGTGAGGAGGACGGGGTCATCCGTCACCTGACCCCACCCCCCTCTGACACAAGGGGAAAGCCGGGCTTCCCCAGTGATGTACGGTGACCCCACCCCCCTCTGATGTAACGCAGGTTTGGGGACAGTTTGGGGATGCAGGGACAGTTCTAAGCACGGGAAACATGCGCCCCTTTAAAGACATACTATACACACCCCCCAGGTACGAAATTTAAAGGAATATTAAATTTTTATTGTTTAACTTTAAGCATTTAAAAAATCACTGCTCCCAAAAAACATCAGTTTTTAAAACTTTTTTTTATATTGATACATGTCCCCTGGGGCAGGACCCAGGTCCCCAAACACTTTTTATGACAATAACTTGCATATAAACCTTTAAAATTAGCACTTTAGATTTCTCCCATAGACTTTTACAGGGTGTTCTGCGGCTTTTCAAATTTGCCCCGAACACCCCAAATTGTTCGCTGTTCGCCGAACAGGCAATGTTCGAGTCGAACATGAGTTCAACTCGAACTCGAAGCTCATCCCTACATAGCTGTAACACACATGCACGGCCCTATTTTGAAGGCCAAGAAACCTACTTTTTTTCTTCTGCACTTAAAACAGTATTAAACCTGAAACCAAAAACAGAATATATTGCAGCTTACCAAGATGGCTGCATACATTTTCTTTTTTAAGGCTTTTTTCCCCTCTCTGTTTTTACCTGGTGATCTGGCCAGTAACATACCTTCCATAGTAGAATGTCCCACTCTGGATAAAGGAGCACAGCAGACAGCAGCTTTGTCAGCCTTTGGGGAGGCGAGTGTTAAGCCCCGTACACACGAGCGGACTTTTCAACATCCAAAGTCCGACGGACTGAGTCCGTCAGACTATTCGATCGTGTGTGGGCTGCAACGGACTTTTGACTCGCCAAAGTCCGAAGGACTTTAGAATATGGAACATGCTTCAAATTTTTCCGAAGGAACTCCGCCGGACCCGGTCCCTTCGAAAAATTTGCTCGTGTGTATGCTATTCCGACGGACTAAAACCGACGCTAGGGCAGCTATTGGCTACTGGCTATGTACTTCCTTATTCGAATCCAGTCGTACGTCATCACGTTCGAATCCGTCGGAGTTTAGTGTGATTGTGTGTGGCCAAGTCCGCTCAGCCGAAAAGTCTGTCAGAACTCCGTCGGAATTCCAGCAGAACTCCGACAGAACTCCTTCGGAAGTCTGTCGGACATAAGTCCTCTCGTGTGTACGGGGCTTTTGACATACTGTAATATTTAAATGCACTAAACAAATTGAAGCCAAACTCCAGCTCACACTTTAGAATCAGTTATAGCAACAGTTTTTTCCTTTCAGGGTAAAGGTTTTACATAAATACATAAAATCTGTTCATTGTATGCACCCCTGTCAGTGATAAATGGTTTGTCTCATCCATGTAAACTAATTAAAGTGATTGTCATGCCTTCGTTAATAAGGCTTGTAATCTTTAATTTAAAAAAAAAAAACAGAAATGAAAGGGCATTTCTTTTCATACATGAGTAAGATGTTTGAGGATGACCATGCTGAGATTGCCCCACCTCTAAAAAACAATGAAGAGTACTGGTACCTACCAATCTTTGGCGTCTACCACCCCAAGAAGCAAGGTAAAATCCGGGTAGCATTTGACTACAGCTCACAGCATCAGGGGGTCTCATTAAATGATTTCCTCCTAAAGGGACCAGATCTCAACAACACACTTCTCGGTGTTCTCATCAGATTTCGTAAAGAAGCAGTTGCCATAGTTGCAGACATTCAGCAAATGTTTCACAGCTTCCAAGTCAAGGAAAAACATAGGAACTTCTTGAGATTCCTATGGTTCAAAGACAATGACCCTACTAAAACATTACAGAATACCGTATGAAAGTACACGTTTTTGGTAACAGTCCATCTCCTGCTGTTGCCATCTATGGACTTAAGCTATCTGCCCAAGAAGGTGAGAAAGACGTTACACAGTTGATTGAAAGAGACTTTTATGTAGATGATGGTCTGAAATCACTTTCTTCACCAGAAGCTGCAATAAGTCTACTCAAGAGGACTCAAAGCACACTTGCTTCAAATCTCAGACTGCATAAAATAGCATCAAACAACAAGGTCGCCATGGAGGCCTTCCCTTCCCAAGATTATGCCAGTGACTTCAAAGATCTGGACTTAGGTACAGACTCCCTTCCTATGCAACACAGCCTAGGACTCAACTGGGACCTCAAGTCTGACACTCTTACCTTTCAGGTTGACCAAGAGCCAAAGCCCTTCACACGGTGTCTTATCCACCATCAACAGCCTGTATGATCCACTCGGGTTTGCAGCACCGGTTACCTTCCAAGGTAAGATTCTGCTTAGAGAGCTTACCGCAGACACATGTGATTGGGATTCTCCACTACCGCCTGAGAAAGGGACATTATGGGTAACATGCAGAGACTCTTTAAAGACTTTATCCAACCTACACGTACATAGACCATACATCCACATTCCTCCCACAAGGGTTCAGTCTAGAAAGTTATGTGTATTCTGCTATGCTTCAGTTAAAGCAATAGGAGCAGTAACCTACCTCAAGTCAGTAGACATTGAGGGCCAAGCTCATATTGGGTTTGTTATGGGCAAAGCCAAGCTAGCACCATGTCCTGAAACCACCATTCCAAGACTGGAACTGTGTGCTGCTGTACTAGCAGTAGAACTGGCAGAACTTATTACATCTGAGATGGATCTAGAACTCGAGGACACAGAGTTTTACAGACAGAAAGGTAGTGTTGGGCTACATTTACAACGAAAGTAGGAGATTCTATGTCTATGTACACAACAGAGTCCTAATAATCAGGAAGTCGACACAGCCCACCCAGTGCCATCATGTCTCAACTGATCATAACCCAGCAGATCATGCTCCAAGGTCTGTGCCAGCATCCCTTCTCAAAGACACTACATGGCTCACAGGACCACCCTTCCTGTACAAGCCAGTGCCTACCACTCCAGTAAGGGAGACATATGTACTGTTAGAACCTGAATCTGACTCAGATATCCATCCTAAAGTTTCCTCACTACATACAACAATTTCTAACCAGCTGTTGGGATCCAAACGGTTCCACAAATTCTCTATTTGGATGTTCTTACAAAGAGCTAAAGCTTGCTTGGTTCACAAAGCCAGATCCTTTAGAGGCACCCCTGCAAGTTGTTGCAAAGGTTGGCATTACTGCCACAAGCCATATACAGTAGATGAGCTCATAGAAGCAATAAATGCAATCATCCGCTATGTCCAACAAGAGACTTATGCAGTAACACTAGAATGTCTTCAAAATCGCAAGAACAGTCAAAAGAACTGCCCTCTGAGGAAACTCAACCCCTTTATAGACAATGAAGGACTGTTAAGAGTTGGAGGACGTATTTCAAATGCAGGACTTGATAGTGGTGAAAGCAACCCTGTCATAATACCGAATAACCATGTTGCGTCTTTACTTGTGGAACTCTACCACACACAGACAAAACACCAAGGACGTTTGTTCACTGAAGGAGCCTTGCGTGTAGCTGGACTCTGGATAGTGGGAGCCAAGAGACTTGTGAGTAAAAGCTTTTTCAAATGTATCACCTGTCGTAAGCTTTGTGGTATGTTTCAAACCCATATAGTGGCCAACCTTCTTGCAGACCGACTCAATACAGAACCCCCTTTCACAAACGTCGGTCTTGATGTGTTTGGACCTTGGGCTGTCATCACACGACAAACCGGGGGAGGCAGTGCCAACAGAAAACGTTGGGCTGTCATGTTTACTTGTACGTGCATCAGAGCCGTACAAATAGAAGTAACTGAGTCCTTAGACACATCCATCTTCATCAATGCCCTGAGACGTTTCATCTCTATTAGAGGCCCTGTCAAGCACATACGTTCTGATAGAGGAACCAACTTTGTTGGAGCTTGCAAAGAATTTAATATCACTTCAAACCTTGACACAGAACATGTAGAGAGATACCTTTCAGAACAGGGTTGTACATGGACATTTACCCCCCCCCCCCCCACACTATTCTCACATGGGAGGTGCCTCGGAGCGTATGATTGGTATGGCTCGAAGAATCCTAGATTCAATGTTTCTACAATTGGGAACTTCAAAACTCACACATGAGACTCTGAAAACCTTCATGCCTGAAGTACTGGGCCAGCTGTAATGAATGCCAGACCCTTGACATCTATACCCAATGATCCAGAAGATCCTTTCTTGCTTACACCTTCCACTTTTGGCAAGACAGCAAACCCAACTTAGAGCCTGGTGCCATCGTTCTCATGAAAAACTCTCAATCAAGGAGAAACAAGTGGCCTTTAGGTCTGATAACCCAAATGTTTCCCAGTGAAGATGGAAACGTCAGGAAAGATGAACTCAGTCATTAGGCAAGGCCTGCCTAAACTTTTCCTCAGACCTGTTTCTGAACTTATTTTGTTACTCTCCTCCGGAGTGCCATGATATGTGGTATCCGTGGGAAACCAGGTGGGGAGTGTCATGCCTTTGTTAATAAGGCTTGTAATCTTCCATTTGACTTTTTGGTTTAATTAAATGAATCTGGAATGCATTGGTATGAGAGGAGTTATCAGTGTGCCCAAATACACCTCAGTCACGTGTAGTGAGGGGCATAACAGTGATATTAAAGTCTCAATATTTTGTGTTTAAAAATAACAAACATGTTATACTTATTTGCTCTGTGCAGTGGGTTTGCACAGAGCAGCCTAGATCCTTCTCATTCTCGGGTTGCCCACTGGTGCTCCTGGCTCTTCCCCCCTGTTGAGTGCCCCTACAGAAAACACCTTGCTATGGGGGCACCTGAGCCAAGCTGCAGCTTCCTGTATCCATTCAGACACGGAGCCGCGACCTGGCCCCGGCCCCTCTCTCTCCTCATTGGTGCACTGACTTTGATTGACAGCAGAGAGAGCCAATGGAGCTTCACTGCTGTCTCAGCCAATGAGGAGAGAGAGCCTCGGACAGCTGAGTCTCTCGTGCAACATCGCTGGATTAAGATGGGTTCAGGTAAGTATGAGGGGGGCTGCTGCATGCAGGTTTTTTATCGTAATGTTTAGAATGTATTAAAATAAAAAAATAAAAAAACTTCTGCCTTTACAACCACTTTAATCTGCAAGAGAGCTTGTTCTTTTGAAGAACAACAGACTTACTGGCTGGATCACTAGATGTAAATAGAAGAGGGGGAGGCTAAAATAGAAAACTGCTGCAGCCATCTCATCTAAGAATTGATAAGCTGCTATATAATACATGTTTGCTTTTGGGTTTAATACTGCTTTAAGTAACACTTACAGGTCTTGCCTCTCCCCCAGTATATGACTGGATGCTCAAAAGAGAAGCGGCACACTGATGATCTCTCTTTCACTGCACTCCCTCTTACTATCTTCATTTATCTTGATTTACTAAAGGCAAATACACTGTGCACTTTGCAAAGTGCAGTTACTCCACAGCTTGGTAAAATAGCAGAAGCTCAAATGACTTCCATCATCCAATCATGTGCAAGCAAAAATGCATTTTTTTTCCTTGCACATGATTGGGTATTCTTTGTAACATGGAGCTTTACCTAATTTACTAAGCTCTGGAGCAACTGCACTTGCAGAGTGAAATTGCCCTTTGCAAAGTGAACAGCCTATTTGCCAATCAACCCCATTATGCACATGTTATGCAGGCAGGATCCCCTAATCATCATTGAGAAACCCACCCCATGAATAGTCATGCAGCCATCATTGGAGTACAGGACATGAGAAGCAAGGAATATAACAAGGAATGAAAAAAGTATTTTATTAAAATAAAGCAATTGTTTATTATACACAATGCTTTAGCAAATTAATTTAATTTAGTTAGGCTTTACATCTGTTTTTGAGTTCCATTAATTTGAACTGAAAACACTGCTTTTGACTAGATAAGGTTGTGTGTTGACCTGTTTTGCCTGCAGTTCAGACACTCAATAGGACATTTAATTTACTAAAGCTAGAGAATGCAAAATCTGGTGCAGCTGTGCATGGTAGCCAATCAGTTTCTAATGGCCGTACACACGATCAGAAAATCGTATGAAAAATACCACTTTCGAAGCAATTGTACGAAAATCTGATCGTTGGTACACAGCTTTCGAGAGACAATCATGACAGTTTATCCAATATATCCGATGGGACAAGCAGGAAAAAAAATTTGTGTGATATCAGATCGTATGATTTTCATTTAATTGGTACAGTTGTCGTTTGAAAATACAATACAAATACACTACACATTACATCACTTCCGAATTTTTATTCTGTCAAATGAGAATTTTCGTCTCTGGTAAATGCTTTATTTTTATGTGACTAGCAACCAAAAAAAAAGTGGACTATCTGTCGTACAAAATTTCGGATCGTGTGTATGGGTTCAGATTGGTCAGTTTTGAGAGAAAAAAAAATGGCAGCTGATTGGTTTCTATGAAAAGCTGCACCAGATTTTGCTCTCTTCGGTTTTGGTAACGCAACCTCATAGTGTTCAAACATACAGTACAGACCAAAAGTTTGGACACACCTTCTCATTCAAAGAGTTTTCTTTATTTTCATGACTATGAAAATTGTAGATTCACACTGAAGGCATCAAAACTATGAATTAACACATGTCCAATTATATACTGAACAAAAAAGTGTGAAACAACTGAAAATTTGTCTTATATTCTAAGTTCTTCAAAGTAGCCACCCTTTGCTTTGATTACTGCTCCGCACACTCTTGGCATTCTGTTGATGAGCTTCAAGAGGTAGTCACCCAAAATGGTTTTCACTTCACAGGTATGCCCTGTCGGGTTTAATAAGTGGGATTTCAAGCTTTATAAATGGGGTTGGGACCATCAGTTGTGTTGTGCAGGAGGTGGATACAGTACACAGCTGATAGTCCTACTGAATAGACTGTTAGACTTTGTATTATGGCAAGAAAAAAGCAGCTAAGTAACGAAAAACGAGTGGCCATCATTACTTTAAGAAATGAAGGTCAGCTGGAGGACGCAGGACCGGAAGGGGAGTGACCTAGGCATGGCGGCGTGAGAGTTTGGTAGCACAGCTGCACCTCTAAGGAGACCGACAGTACCTGTACGCACACCCTATCTAACCCATGCCGAGGAGAGGGAAAAACGCCGGAGCACATACTCCAACCCGCTCATACATCACTCGATACCTGGCGGTAAAGCGGGACCCTAAACAGCCGGCAGACGGGGACACCAGTATGCTGCGGACACAGGAGCCTATTGCGGAGGTACTGACACAGGCTTCGGCGGTGGAGCTGACACAGCGTGGAGCTACGGTGACCTCGCAATTACGATCACAGTTACAGCGGAGAGAATCGGTTACAACATCAGAGATACTATCTGAGACAATATCTGAGACGGCTGGCGCGGTACATATGGTGGTGACCCCTATAGCCTCAGGAGGAGAGGAGCAGGTATGTACATATGCCATATGTAATACACAGGAGCAGGGGATTGAGCCGGATATTAGACAGCTTATTCAGGCTCTCCCAACGAAGGAAGATATACAAAAACTTCTGGCTGGCATAGTGGGTTCACTGAAAGAAGAAATTAAGGAGGCACGGGAGAATATCATAGCAGTTGATAGTAGAGTGTGCAATCTAGAAAGGATAAATAATTTGACTGACATAAGGCTGGTGGCTATGGAGGACAAATTAAATAAACAATATCAGCAAATGGCTATGATACAACTGCATTCTGAAGAAACAGAAAATAGAAGTAGGAGGAACAATATCCGGATTAGGGGGATCCCTGAGGGAAGCGAGGGGGACACCCTAAGAGATATAGTGACAACTATCCTAAACCAAATGCTGCACAACCCCCCGAACACTCAGATTGAGCTTGACCGGGTGCATCGGATTCCCAGGATGCATGTCCCTGCACGGTTTAAATCACGAGATGTTTTGTGCCGGGTACACTTTTACAGGGTAAAAGAGGACATACTAAGAGCGGCTTGGCAAGAGGGAACAGTAGAGTTTGAAGGAAGTGAAATACAAATATATCCGGATATATGTGGACAAACTAAAATGAGGAGAAGGATGCTAAAGCCCCTACTAGACTATGTGATAAGCCAAGGAGCTACATATAAATGGGGTCACCCATTGGCAGTAGTAGTGAAAAAGGGGGGGCAAAGCTTCAATTTAAGGGAAACGACCCAACTCCCAGACCTCTTCTTTTTTCTGGGCGCAGAGGCTATTGAAGTACCAAATTGGACAGAATTATTGGAACGACCCTCCCAACAAAATTTATGGCAGAGGGAGAGATCTAGACCAAGCCCATCATAGGAAGAAGAAATCAGTATGGACGGATCGAGATAAATCAAAATGAACTTATAAAGAAAAAATGTTTTATTTTTTTTTTTTTTTTTTTTTTTTTTTGGGGGAATTAATAGATTTAAAGTATTATGATTTGTTAAAGTGTAAAAAAGAATTTATTATACGTATGAATTTAGTGTTTAAGTATCAGGAAGGCGTAATGAGGATCTACTTTTGGATCCTAGTATAAATGGAATTCTATTAAGTCTGGGTCTGGGAATATGCATTTTTGAGATTAGTTATCCATGGAATTTTTTATTGTATTTTTTTTTTTTTTTTTTTTTATTTATTTTTTTTTTTTTTGGGGGGGGGGGACCTCTGAGGGGGGGGGGGAGGAAATAGAAAACGGAATATATCCCATGAAGGGGAATAGGAGGCGAATAGGAGGCGAAGAGGGGGGGGGAGTGGGACCCAGGTATAGGGGTGCCGGGAAGGGGGGAGGTGAGGAGGGTAGGGGGGATAAGAGACACTAAGAGGTGTTATAATTAAATTAAATATAGTATAATAAAGCTTAAGGGATGGGGGAGATATTAAAGGTATAGGAATAAATAAAATAAAATATTGCACTATAGATAGGTTGATAATAATATACTTTGGGTATATAAATATAATATTTTTTTTTTTTTTTTTTTTTTTTCTTTTCCTCTCATAGAGAGGTATGTCTTTGAATTGTGATTGATGTTGTAAAATTGGATATTAGATGAGTACACGATTGTTTAAACGGGTGTTTAAAGGGAAACATCTTTTTTTTTTTTTTTTTTTTTTTTTTTTGGGGTTGCTCCGGTTGAATCAACCCCTCTCAACCAGAAGGTCACGTAGGGGGAATAAAAGGTTAATAAATATGATATATTATCACTAGGATAAGGGTATAATACAGAGATGAGGGATTCACTGGTGGATACGGATTGAGGGGGGAGGGCAGGGAGGTATAGGGGAAATAGAGGTTTCCTAGCGCCCTGATGACGGGACCAATCTCCTTATCCGACTGAGTAGTGGGACATGGGATATATGGAGAGAAGAGGGAGGAAAGAGAGGAGGAGAGGTAAGGAGGAGAGGGGAAAGGGAAAAAAGAGAAAAAAGAAAAAGGGAGATGCTGAAAATAAGAGTAGAGAGTGAAAGAATGAATAGTAATGCAGGAAAAATATAATAATATAGAGACCCGCTTGGAGGTATTCCCCATATAAATATATGGTTTTTTTTTGTTTTTCTTTTTGTTATTATCTCTCCCTCGGAATCTAATAAATACAAAGTAATGGGGGTAATGGGAGGAGAGGAAAAGAGGAAAGAAGAAAAGGAGAAGGGAGGGGGGGGGGGCTGGGATAGATAGGGATGTAAAGAGGTTATTAAAATGCAAAAGATAGAATAGCCAAAAATTTCGATACATTAAAAAAGGGTTGATGGTATGACAGGTTAAAGGGTGCATATGGATTGCTAACAGAGCTCAGATCGCTGTCTTGCTTATTCACTTTCCATAAGTTAGACGCCTCTCCTTCTAGGGGAGGATAGCCAGAGGCGTCTTAAATTTTTATTTCTTTCAACTAGGCAATTGGCGGGTAGATTCTTAGCAGTAGAGAGCCTGCTAACGCCTAGATTTTACATTACCTAGGGCCTTGAGTCTGTCTGGTCCTGGGATACTTTTTTTTTTTTTTTTTTTTTCCTTTCCTTTTTCTCAGCCTCTCTGTTTTTTTCTCTTCCTCCTCCTCATCACCCCCTCCCCTCCTCCCAGTTATTTGGATTCTCGGTGTTGAGATTCGGTTGTAGCCAAGCGATAAAAGATGACTAGGATAAAACTGACTTCCTATAACGTAAAAGGGTTAAACAGCCCAGAAAAACGTACTAGACTGTTAACGGAACTAGGAAGATTGAGGACCCAAATTGTTTTCCTACAAGAGACACATTTTAGAAAGGATAAAATCCCAAAATTGGGAAATAGGAGATTTACTACAGTATATCATAGCGCAGCTCAGACTACAAAGGCAAATGGAGTATCAATTATGATTTCAAATCAAATACCATGGAAAGAATGTAAGATAATTACTGATGAGGCAGGACGACTTCTGATTGTCAAAGGTATTCTACAAGAACAAAAAGTAACACTAGTGAATATGTACCTACCGAACGAGGGCCAGGTTGCGGTACTTGAGGCATATCTGAATCTGGTATACCAAATTAAGGAAGGGATTCTGATGCTGGGAGGGGACCTGAATATCGCATTAGACCCGGCTCTGGATGTATCAAAGGGAGTCTCTCATCTATCTGCAGTGAAATTGCGCAGAGTGAAGAAAATGTTACAGGATTTGCAGTTAATAGATACATAATTCTCCATGTACAGGAAAGAGATTATACTTTTTTTTCAGCGAAACATAAAACATACACTAGAATAGACTATATTTTTATATCCCAAAGCGCATTGACCTGCGTAAAGGAGGCGTCCATAGGATCAATTACGCTGTCAGATCATGCACCAACCAATAGTGTTATGGAATGGGGAGAGAAAGTCCCGCGAGAATGGAACTGGAAGATGAATGAGACACTCCTGAGAGAACCAGAGTACGAGAACCAGATAGCCCAGGAATTGGAACTATTTTTTATAGCAAATGAATCAGAGGAGGTAACCCCGCTATGTAGATGGGAGGCACACAAATGTTATATCAGGGGAATTCTTATCTCTTTAGGAGCACAAAGGAAACGGGCTCTGGGCGCTAAACTAGATACTCTGCTGGAAGAGATCCGGACACTCGAATCAGTACATAAGAAATCGCAGTTGCAACAAACTGAAGAAAAATTATTGAGGTTACGGGAAGAATTGAACTTGTTATTGACGGATAAAGCAAAAGCAAAATTAACTCGGTGCAGACAAATATATTATGAATATGGAAATAAATCCAGCAGAGTGCTGGCAAATGCGCTCAGAGAAACGAGAGCACGAAATTATATTGAGAGAATTAAAACCCAAGGAGATGTGGTAGTTAACTCATCACAGGCTATCGCGAAAGCATTTAGAGATTACTATACTACCCTATATCAAATTGAAGATCGACGGCCAAAGGTGGGGTTACCTTCTAGAGGGGAAAAGGCAAAAGAATATATAATGGCATCGGGTATGCCTAAGCTTCTCGAAGAAGAAGCAGAAAACATAGATGGACCAATTACAGTAGAGGAACTGTCAGAAGCCATTAAAGAAATGAAACCCGGAAAGGCCCCTGGCCCGGATGGGTATACATTACTTTATTATAAGATCTTTTTTGAAAAATTGGCACCAAAATTCATAGAGGCTTATAACTCAATACGAGAGGGGCAAAGGATGCGACCAGAAACACTAATGGCTCATATAACAGTGATTGCAAAAGAAGGGAAAGACCCAACTCAATGTGCCAGTTACCGCCCAATTTCCTTATTAAATGTAGACCTTAAGATTCTAACAAAAATACTAGCGAATAGACTCTTGCCATTTATTCCAGCATTAATACATCCAGATCAAGTAGGTTTTACCCCTGGCAGGGAGGGAAGAGAAAATACGCAGAGAGTTATTGATGCTCTATATATAGCACAATACCATCAAAAACCGCTAGTACTTATATCGGCAGATGCGGAAAAGGCATTTGATAGGGTCGACTGGACATTCCTGAGAGCAACGCTACAGCATATAGGATTGAAAAAGGGGATACAGAATTGGATTGATAGTTTATACTCCTGCCCAAAAGCTAGGGTAAAAATAAATGAGACAATGTCTGAACCATTCTGTATAAGGAATGGAACGCGTCAGGGATGTCCACTCTCCCCTATCATATTTATTCTTACATTAGAACCCTTTTTGAGAACAATCCGGGCTAACCCGGATATTCAGGGCATTTCAATAAGAAAAAATGATGAACACAAATTGGCCGCATATGCGGACGATCTGATGTTTTTTATAACCTCCCCAGGGATTTCTTTACCTTCTTTGTTACTGGAGCTTCGCATATATGGAGAGATATCTAACTTTAAAGTAAATTATAGCAAATCGGAAGCGATGGGAGTAGAAATGAATAATGAAATGAAATCTCAGCTAGCGGCACATTTCGCGTTTAGATGGACGGATTCCCATATATGTTATTTAGGGACTAAAATATCAAACAAGTTGAACAGACTGTTGGAACTAAACTTTATCCCATTAATACGTCAGATTAAGTTAGATCTAGAACGGTGGGACAAAACGGTTTTCACATGGTTTGGGAGAATCAATATAATCAAAATGAACGTAATGCCTAGGTTGTTATATTTGTTCCAAACTCTACCGATAAAGCTCCCGGGAAGATATCTGAGAGATTTGAGATCAAGATTCATAAAATTTATATGGGCAGGTAAAAAAGCGAGAATACGTAGGGACATTCTGATATTACCTAAAGAGAGAGGAGGGGTAGGATTCCCAGATCCAGTAGGCTACTATGAGGCATCACATCTAACACGGGTAATAGATTGGTGTAGAATTCAAAAAGAAAAACCTTGGATTGATATGGAACAAGCAATAATCCCGATACCATTGGAAGGAATAGTGTGGCTCTCAGATGTAGAAATACCACAGGAAGTACGGAGACATCCGACAGTGGGTGCCACACTACAGGTAGTCCAAAAGCTATTTAAGAAAACCAGGATATCAGAACATCCAAGCCCTATGATACCAGTACTGGGCACTCCTGGTTTCCAGCCAGGTTTAACAGATAAGGTTTTTAGGGATTTAAGACGAAAGGGAATCAGTAGGATTATACATTTCTCAATTGATAATCATGTCATGTATAAGGAAGAGATTGAACAAGAATTTAGGGAGGATTTGGACCCATTTAGGCGAGTACAGTTAAATGCGTTTCTGCGAATAAGTAGGCAGAGAATACCGGTGATCAGGACATTATCTGAGTTTGAACAGATATGTTTAAAAGGTGAACCACTGAGACATTCCCTCTCATCAATGTACGTACTGCGGATGGAACAGGAAACTTCACAAGACCTAACTTTTATACGAGCATGGGAGAGAGACCTGGGAGTCACTTTCTCAGACTTACAGAAAAATAAGATCTTCATGTTCACACATAAGGCGTCGATAGCAACTAGATACCAAGAAGGGGGCTACAAAATTTTGTCTAGATGGTACAGGACCCCAGAAGTATTGCACCGGATATACCCACAAGTATCAAATTTGTGCTGGCGTTGCCAGAGAGCCGAGGGAACCTTATTACACATATTCTGGGAGTGTACCGGGGTAAAAGATTTCTGGAAGATGGTATCGGAAACAGTAAAGGAAATAACAGATGTGTCTCTTGGGGAAAATCCGGCGGCTTTTCTATTGCACGATGTTCCGTTATCTATAGAAAAATATAAAAAATCTCTCTTAAGGCATTTGCTTACAGCAGCAAAAGCATGCATTCCAGTTTTATGGAAAACGACGCTGGCTCCAACCAAATCACAATGGATGAGCAGGGTATCGGAGATTCAACAAATGGAAAATCTGACTATGATACTGAAAGAGCAAGAAGATAGGTATCATGAAGTATGGAAACCCTATATTTTATATAGGGAACAAAACCAGTAGATGCTGATCCCTGTATGTTTTCGTTTTTTTTTCTTTTTCTGTCTTGGGGAGGGGTGGGGGAGGAGAGGGATGGGAGAGGGGGAGGAGGCTAAAGAAGAACATTTTATTATTTATTTATTTATTCATTTATTTATTTCTCTCTCTCTTCGTTTTCTTATTTTCTGTTGTTTTATTATTTGCTTCTTTCTCTTTAAAGATAAATAACCAGGGCTATACCAGGTTAAGGGGGGAAAAAAAGAAAAAATAATAATAGTGAATATAAGGAAATAGGTAATGTAATAGGGGAAATCTAGCACGATGAAATTATGAACGGCTTGGTTTAAATATAAGATGTAGATGTGTATGTGTCTAGAAATGAAAGACTGTATCACTATATTATGAAAATAAAGAATTTATAAAAAAAAAAAAGAAATGAAGGTCAGTCAGTCTGAACAATTGGGAAAACTTTGAAAGTGTCCCCAAGTGCAGTGGCAAAAACCATCAAGCACTACAAAGAAACTGGCTCACATGACGACCGCCCCAGGAAAGGAAGACCAAGAGTCACCTCTGCTGCGGACGATAAGTTCATCCGAGTCACCAGCCTCAGAAATCGCAGGTTAACAGCAGCTCAGATTAGAGAACAGGTCAATGCCACACAGAGTTCTAGCAGCAGACACATCTCTAGAACAACTGTTAAGAGGAGACTGTGTGAATCAGGCCTTCGTAGTAAAATAGCTGCTAGGAAACCACTGCTGAGGACAGGCAACAAGCAGAAGAGACTTGTTTGGGCTAAAGAACACAAGGAATGGACATTAGACCAGTGGAAATCTGTGCTTTGGTCTGGCGAGTACAAGTTTGAGATCTTTGGTTCCAACCACCGTGTCTTTGTGCGACGCAGAAGAGGTGAACAGATGGACTCTACATGCCTGGTTCCCACCGTGAAGCATGGAGGAGGTGTGATGGTGTTAGGGTGCTTTGCTGGTGACACTGTTGGGGATTTATTCAAAATTGAAGGCATACTGAACCAGCATGGCTACCACAGCATCTTGCAGCGGCATGCTATTCCATCCGGTTTGCGTTTAGTTGGACCATCATTTATTTTTCAAATAGGACAATGAGTCCAAACACACCTCCAGGCTGTGTAAGGGCTATTTGACCAAGAAGGAGAGTGATGGGGTGCTGCGCCAGAGGACCTGGCCTCCACAGTCACCGGACCTGAACCCAATCAAGATGGTTTGGGGTGTGCTGGACAGCAGAGTGAAGGCAAAAGGGCCAACGAGTGCTAAGCATCTCTGGGAACTCCTTCAAGACTGTTGGAAAGCCATTTCAGGTGACTACCTCTTGAAGCACATCAACAGAATGCCAAGAGTGTGCGGAGCAGTAATCAAAGCAAAAGGTGACTACTTTGTGACTACTTTGGTGACTACTTTGTCTAGAACCTAGAATATAAGACATATTTTCAGTTGTTTCACACTTTTTTGTTCAGTATATAATTGGACGTGTGTTAATTCATAGTTTTGATGCCTTCAGTGTGAATCTACAATTTTCATAGTCATGAAAATAAAGAAAACTCTTTGAATGAGAAGGTGTGTCCAAACTTTTGGTCTGTACTGTATGAAACACAAAACAAGTCCAACACAGCCTCTGAACTGTCATGTGTACTGCTCCTTAAGCCTAGGTTCACACTGATACGGGTTTGGAACCGGCAGTGCAGTCCAACTTCAGGGGGGGGGGGTGATTTGACAGACATCTGTGTGGGTGCACAGATGTCTACCTAAATGCCCCCCCCCCCCCCAAGTCGCCAAAGTAGTAGAGGAACCACTTTTGGGAATCGG